>NW_025726505.1:47500-55000 GCF_021461395.2 Schistocerca americana
ACCGTCCTGCTGTCTTAAGCAACCAACGCCTTTCATGGTTTCCCATGAGCGTCGATTCGGGCGCCTTAACTCGGCGTTTGGTTCATCCCACAGCGCCAGTTCTGCTTACCAAAAGTGGCCCACTTGGCACTCCGATCCGAGTCGTTTGCTCGCGGCTTCAGCATATCAAGCAAGCCGGAGATCTCACCCATTTAAAGTTTGAGAATAGGTTGAGGTCGTTTCGGCCCCAAGGCCTCTAATCATTCGCTTTACCGGATGAGACTCGTACGAGCACCAGCTATCCTGAGGGAAACTTCGGAGGGAACCAGCTACTAGATGGTTCGATTAGTCTTTCGCCCCTATACCCAGCTCCGACGATCGATTTGCACGTCAGAATCGCTACGGACCTCCATCAGGGTTTCCCCTGACTTCGTCCTGGCCAGGCATAGTTCACCATCTTTCGGGTCCCAACGTGTACGCTCTAGGTGCGCCTCACCTCGCAATGAGGACGAGACGCCCCGGGAGTGCGGAGGCCGCCGCCCCGTGAAGGGCGGGGAAGCCCCATCCTCCCTCGGCCCGCGCAAGGCGAGACCTTCACTTTCATTACGCCTTTAGGTTTCGTACAGCCCAATGACTCGCGCACATGTTAGACTCCTTGGTCCGTGTTTCAAGACGGGTCGTGAAATTGTCCAAAGCTGAAGCGCCGCTGACGGGAGCGATTATTCCGCCCGAGAGCATCCCGAGCCAACAGCGGCGCGGGTCCGGGGCCGGGCCAGGTAGGTCCGTCATCCGGGAAGAACCGCGCGCGCTTGCCGGGAGCCCGAGCGCCCAAAGGGGCGAATCGACTCCTCCAGATATACCGCCGGGCAGCCAGCCAGGACACCGGGGCTCTGCCCAACAGACGCGAACCGAGGCCCGCGGAAGGACAGGCTGCGCACCCGGGCCGTAGGCCGGCACCCAGCGGGTCGCGACGTCCTACTAGGGGAGAAGTGCGGCCCACCGCACACCGGAACGGCCCCACCCCGCGGCGAGTGGAAAGGCAACCGGACACGACCCCGCCGCGGATTGCTCCGCGCGGGCGGCCGGCCCCATCTGCCGAGGGCGGAGGCCTGTGGCCGGATGGGCGTGAATCTCACCCGTTCGACCTTTCGGACTTCTCACGTTTACCCCAGAACGGTTTCACGTACTTTTGAACTCTCTCTTCAAAGTTCTTTTCAACTTTCCCTCACGGTACTTGTTCGCTATCGGTCTCGTGGTCATATTTAGTCTCAGATGGAGTTTACCACCCACTTGGAGCTGCACTCTCAAGCAACCCGACTCGAAGGAGAGGTCCCGCCGACGCTCGCACCGGCCGCTACGGGCCTGGCACCCTCTACGGGCCGTGGCCTCATTCAAGTTGGACTTGGGCTCGGCGCGAGGCGTCGGGGTAGTGGACCCTCCCAAACACCACATGCCACGACAGGCGGCAGCCTGCGGGGTTCGGTGCTGGACTCTTCCCTGTTCGCTCGCCGCTACTGGGGGAATCCTTGTTAGTTTCTTTTCCTCCGCTTAGTAATATGCTTAAATTCAGCGGGTAGTCTCGCCTGCTCTGAGGTCGTTGTACGAGGTGTCGCACGCCACACCGCCAGCCGGCTGTGCACGCTACCGAGTAAGTACCGGTATGCGAACCGCCAGGCGACGGGCGCGCATCGCACGTTTCAGGAGGCGCGGCCGGCCCCACAGGCGGCCGCGACGCTCCCAGGTCTGCGAAGCGGGGCAAACGCCGCGCGCTTCAGTATACGTAGCCGACCCTCAGCCAGACGTGGCCCGGGAACGGAATCCATGGACCGCAATGTGCGTTCGAAACGTCGATGTTCATGTGTCCTGCAGTTCACATGTCGACGCGCAATTTGCTGCGTTCTTCATCGACCCACGAGCCGAGTGATCCACCGTCCTGGGTGATCTTTTCTTAGTTTCCACTGTCTCTTTCAAGACAGTTGCATAGGCGGGACGTAGGCGTGTGGCGGCCCCTGTTCAAGCGTTCTGTGTCCAACGGCCTCACGGCCAATGGCCGTCGTACGGCTCCACACCGGAGCGGACAGGCAGTCGGGCGAAAGTCATTCAAAACCGGCGCCAGGCGCCAGGTGCCGCAGGCCAGCCGCTCCAGCGCTTCAGCGCTCGTACCACACAACATTGGCGTTAGTTTTGAGAAGCACGCGTGGTTCCGCACGCGGCGCACGGCTACTGCGAGCCGTACAGGTAGCGTGTTGCGCGACACGACACGCACATCGAACGACATGCAGTCTAGTCGGTAATGATCCTTCCGCAGGTTCACCTACGGAAACCTTGTTACGACTTTTACTTCCTCTAAATGATCAAGTTTGGTCATCTTTCCGGTAGCATCGGCAACGACAGAGTCAATGCCGCGTACCAGTCCGAAGACCTCACTAAATCATTCAATCGGTAGTAGCGACGGGCGGTGTGTACAAAGGGCAGGGACGTAATCAACGCGAGCTTATGACTCGCGCTTACTGGGAATTCCTCGTTCATGGGGAACAATTGCAAGCCCCAATCCCTAGCACGAAGGAGGTTCAGCGGGTTACCCCGACCTTTCGGCCTAGGAAGACACGCTGATTCCTTCAGTGTAGCGCGCGTGCGGCCCAGAACATCTAAGGGCATCACAGACCTGTTATTGCTCAATCTCGTGCGGCTAGAAGCCGCCTGTCCCTCTAAGAAGAAAAGTAATCGCTGACAGCACGAAGGATGTCACGCGACTAGTTAGCAGGCTAGAGTCTCGTTCGTTATCGGAATTAACCAGACAAATCGCTCCACCAACTAAGAACGGCCATGCACCACCACCCACCGAATCAAGAAAGAGCTATCAATCTGTCAATCCTTCCGGTGTCCGGGCCTGGTGAGGTTTCCCGTGTTGAGTCAAATTAAGCCGCAGGCTCCACTCCTGGTGGTGCCCTTCCGTCAATTCCTTTAAGTTTCAGCTTTGCAACCATACTTCCCCCGGAACCCAAAAGCTTTGGTTTCCCGGAGGCTGCCCGCCGAGTCATCGGAGGAACTGCGGCGGATCGCTGGCTGGCATCGTTTATGGTTAGAACTAGGGCGGTATCTGATCGCCTTCGAACCTCTAACTTTCGTTCTTGATTAATGAAAACATACTTGGCAAATGCTTTCGCTTCTGTTCGTCTTGCGACGATCCAAGAATTTCACCTCTAACGTCGCAATACGAATGCCCCCGCCTGTCCCTATTAATCATTACCTCGGGTTCCGAAAACCAACAAAATAGAACCGAGGTCCTATTCCATTATTCCATGCACACAGTATTCAGGCGGGCTTGCCTGCTTTAAGCACTCTAATTTGTTCAAAGTAAACGTGCCGGCCCACCGAGACACTCACTCAAGAGCACCCTGGTAGGATTGCAACGGGGTCCGCCTCGGGACGCACGAGCACGCACGAGGCGCGTCGCACGCCTTCGGCTCGCCCCACCGGCAGGACGTCCCACGATACATGCCAGTTAAACACCGACGGGCGGTGAACCAACAGCGTGGGACACAAATCCAACTACGAGCTTTTTAACCGCAACAACTTTAATATACGCTATTGGAGCTGGAATTACCGCGGCTGCTGGCACCAGACTTGCCCTCCAATAGATACTCGTTAAAGGATTTAAAGTGTACTCATTCCGATTACGGGGCCTCGGATGAGTCCCGTATCGTTATTTTTCGTCACTACCTCCCCGTGCCGGGAGTGGGTAATTTGCGCGCCTGCTGCCTTCCTTGGATGTGGTAGCCGTTTCTCAGGCTCCCTCTCCGGAATCGAACCCTGATTCCCCGTTACCCGTTACAACCATGGTAGGCGCAGAACCTACCATCGACAGTTGATAAGGCAGACATTTGAAAGATGCGTCGCCGGTACGAGGACCGTGCGATCAGCCCAAAGTTATTCAGAGTCACCAAGGCAAACGGACCGGACGAGCCGACCGATTGGTTTTGATCTAATAAAAGCGTCCCTTCCATCTCTGGTCGGGACTCTGTTTGCATGTATTAGCTCTAGAATTACCACAGTTATCCAAGTAACGTGGGTACGATCTAAGGAACCATAACTGATTTAATGAGCCATTCGCGGTTTCACCTTAATGCGGCTTGTACTGAGACATGCATGGCTTAATCTTTGAGACAAGCATACGACTACTGGCAGGATCAACCAGGGAGCTGCGTCAACTAGAGCTGAGCAGCCGGCCGCCCGGGAGTGTGTCCCGGGGGCCCGCGCGAACACGCAAGCGTCCGCTCAATTATTCTGCAAACAGGAGGAGGCTGAGCTCCCCTGCACAATACACCTCGAAACCCTCTCAGGTCCCGGCGGCGCGCAGCGCCGTCCTAAGTACTTGGTCGGGTTCGAGAGAGGCGCAATCGCCCGGAGTTTGGCGAGTAGACGCTTTAGGTGCGACCACCCGTGCTCCCAACTGAGCTTGCCGCTGCCGACAGAGGCCCGGGAGCGTGCTGTCGTGGCATTGCCGGCGGGAGACAACACGCGCCACCTACGGTGACCGGCAGCTCCAACGCCAGCGCCACAGAAGGACAAAAGCCCCACTTGGGTGCCGAAGCGAACTCTCCCAGCACAGCGCACGCGCCAACACGTCCGCACAGCTGCGATACAAACCACCTGCGAGAACCGCAGAGGCGACCGAGCAGCAGACGGCGTCGCGGCGCCGAGCGCCGGGCGGCGGCGCATCCTCAGCGCACACAGTCCTCAATCGGACCAGCACACTGCAGATGTCCACCGCGCTTCGCACCGGGCCCGCGAGGACCTACTTTGGCCGCACGGCGCCGCGTGCAGGGTGCGCCGGCGCGCAGCTGCGCCGCCTGCCGCCTCCGTCGGCCGGCGCGCCTGCCACTGGCCGCCCCCACCAGCCGGCTGTAGCGCGTGCGCCCACGCACCGCGCGGCCAGCACGCCGGGAGGCCCCCCCTCACCGGCCGGGGACGGTCCCACCCAGCCACCGCCGCGTATCGCTTCACACCCAGATGCCATTCACGTTCGTGGGCATGGTGGGTATCGCTGGAACAACCGGTTGGTAGCTCAACCGATCGTCGCCATCACTGATTCACCTCTAGCGAGAACAACCGCACCACAACGGTTTACCAGTTGTTCATTTGCATAACGTCACCAGCAAACGTAGGCGTCCATCGCCATTTGCAAATTCAACGATTGTTGCATGCCTGTGTCAGGTGTCACGACACACTATGTCTGCCCACATACACGCAACAACATGTGCACGCTTCGCGAACACGTGGAAGGTGGCCCCCGTACGTATGCGATGTCCATTGCGCGAACGACTGTCAACCGGCCTCTGTCGCATGTCGCAGATGTGGAACGCAGTGCACCATGCTATCACGGTGTGTGAGAAGAGACGACTACGTCTGACAACACGCGCCACTACATCAACAGACGGCTCATGCTGATCGCCATCCAGGGCATACCACACTGCAATCCAGCTCTTATAGGGAGACGACACGTAGCTGAGTGCACAACATTTGGACCGCATGGTTCGCCGTTGTTGGCGCAGTCGTTGTACGGTCACATGTACCACGATGTATCATTCAGTACATGAGGACCAATGTGCAGTACAGTGTGTGATTTGGACGTACAACATCAGCGGACAGTTGACACAGGCCGTACCACAGCGTAGGCTAAGTGCTTCGCACATGCGAATGCCAATGAACAACTGCAAATGCCAATGAACAACTGCAAAGGGCATTGAGCATGTACGTCCTGCTGCCATCCACATTACAGTGTATAGCTGCAAGGTGTTTAACATGAAGCGATACACTGGGGACCGGGCAGTGCGAGTAGCAAACTATATTGCGGGGGTTGCAGTTAGGCAACACTACACTAATTTAACGCGTCGTATGACAATTACAGAGCAGGTTAAGGCCCAACGTGTGTTGGGTTAAGGCCCAACGTGTGTTGGGTTAAGGCCCAACGTGTGTTGGGTTAAGGCCCAACGTGTGTTGGGTTAAGGCCCAACGTGTGTTGGGTTAAGGCCCAACGTGTGTTGGGTTAAGGCCCAACGTGTGTTGGGTTAAGGCCCAACGTGTGTTGGGTTAAGGCCCAACGTGTGTTGGGTTAAGGCCCAACGTGTGTTGGGTTAAGGCCCAACGTGTGTTGGGTTACGTTAAGGGGCAATGTGGGTTACGTTAAGGGGCAATGTGGGTTACGTTAAGGGGCAATGTGGGTTATGTTACGGCGCAATATAGGTTACGTTACGGCGCAATATAGGTTACGTTAAGGCGCAATATCGGTTACGTTAAGGCGCAATACAGGTTACGTTAAGGCGCAATACAGGTTACGTTAAGGCGCAATACAGGTTACGTTAAGGCGCAATACAGGTTACGTTAAGGCGCAATACAGGTTACGTTAAGGCGCAATGCAGGTTACGTTAAGGCGCAATGCAGGTTACGTTAAGGCGCAATACAGGTTACGTTAAGGCGCAATACAGGTTACGTTAAGGCGCAATACAGGTTACGTTAAGGCGCAATACAGGTTACGTTAAGGCGCAATACAGGTTACGTTAAGGCGCAATACAGGTTACGTTAAGGCGCAATACAGGTTACGTTAAGGCGCAATACAGGTTACGTTAAGGCGCAATACAGGTTACGTTAAGGCGCAATACAGGTTACGTTAAGGCGCAATACAGGTTAGGTTAAGGCGCAATACAGGTTAGGTTAAGGCGCAATACAGGTTAGGTTAAGGTACGACATGGGTTAGGTTAAGGTACGACATAGGTTAGGTTAAGGTACGACATAGGTTAGGTTAAGGTACGACATAGGTTAGGTTAAGGTACGACATAGGTTAGGTTAAGGTACGACATAGGTTAGGTTAAGGTACGACATAGGTTAGGTTAAGGTACGACATAGGTTAGGTTAAGGTACGACATAGGTTAGGTTAAGGTACGACATAGGTTAGGTTAAGGTACGACATAGGTTAGGTTAAGGTACGACATAGGTTAGGTTAAGGTACGACATAGGTTAGGTTAAGGTACGACATAGGTTAGGTTAAGGTACGACATAGGTTAGGTTAAGGTACGACATAGGTTAGGTTAAGGTACGACATAGGTTAGGTTAAGGTACGACATAGGTTAGGTTAAGGTACGACATAGGTTAGGTTAAGGTACGACATAGGTTAGGTTAAGGTACGACATAGGTTAGGTTAAGGTACGACATAGGTTAGGTTAAGGTACGACATAGGTTAGGTTAAGGTACGACATAGGTTAGGTTAAGGTACGACATAGGTTAGGTTAAGGTACGACATAGGTTAGGTTAAGGTACGACATAGGTTAGGTTAAGGTACGACATAGGTTAGGTTAAGGTACGACATAGGTTAGGTTACGGTACGACATAGGTTAGGTTACGGTACGACATAGGTTAGGTTACGGTACGACATAGGTTAGGTTACGGTACGACATAGGTTAGGTTACGGTACGACATAGGTTAGGTTACGGTACGACATAGGTTAGGTTACGGTACGACATA
>NW_025726505.1:62500-65753 GCF_021461395.2 Schistocerca americana
AGAAGCCGCCTGTCCCTCTAAGAAGAAAAGTAATCGCTGACAGCACGAAGGATGTCACGCGACTAGTTAGCAGGCTAGAGTCTCGTTCGTTATCGGAATTAACCAGACAAATCGCTCCACCAACTAAGAACGGCCATGCACCACCACCCACCGAATCAAGAAAGAGCTATCAATCTGTCAATCCTTCCGGTGTCCGGGCCTGGTGAGGTTTCCCGTGTTGAGTCAAATTAAGCCGCAGGCTCCACTCCTGGTGGTGCCCTTCCGTCAATTCCTTTAAGTTTCAGCTTTGCAACCATACTTCCCCCGGAACCCAAAAGCTTTGGTTTCCCGGAGGCTGCCCGCCGAGTCATCGGAGGAACTGCGGCGGATCGCTGGCTGGCATCGTTTATGGTTAGAACTAGGGCGGTATCTGATCGCCTTCGAACCTCTAACTTTCGTTCTTGATTAATGAAAACATACTTGGCAAATGCTTTCGCTTCTGTTCGTCTTGCGACGATCCAAGAATTTCACCTCTAACGTCGCAATACGAATGCCCCCGCCTGTCCCTATTAATCATTACCTCGGGTTCCGAAAACCAACAAAATAGAACCGAGGTCCTATTCCATTATTCCATGCACACAGTATTCAGGCGGGCTTGCCTGCTTTAAGCACTCTAATTTGTTCAAAGTAAACGTGCCGGCCCACCGAGACACTCACTCAAGAGCACCCTGGTAGGATTGCAACGGGGTCCGCCTCGGGACGCACGAGCACGCACGAGGCGCGTCGCACGCCTTCGGCTCGCCCCACCGGCAGGACGTCCCACGATACATGCCAGTTAAACACCGACGGGCGGTGAACCAACAGCGTGGGACACAAATCCAACTACGAGCTTTTTAACCGCAACAACTTTAATATACGCTATTGGAGCTGGAATTACCGCGGCTGCTGGCACCAGACTTGCCCTCCAATAGATACTCGTTAAAGGATTTAAAGTGTACTCATTCCGATTACGGGGCCTCGGATGAGTCCCGTATCGTTATTTTTCGTCACTACCTCCCCGTGCCGGGAGTGGGTAATTTGCGCGCCTGCTGCCTTCCTTGGATGTGGTAGCCGTTTCTCAGGCTCCCTCTCCGGAATCGAACCCTGATTCCCCGTTACCCGTTACAACCATGGTAGGCGCAGAACCTACCATCGACAGTTGATAAGGCAGACATTTGAAAGATGCGTCGCCGGTACGAGGACCGTGCGATCAGCCCAAAGTTATTCAGAGTCACCAAGGCAAACGGACCGGACGAGCCGACCGATTGGTTTTGATCTAATAAAAGCGTCCCTTCCATCTCTGGTCGGGACTCTGTTTGCATGTATTAGCTCTAGAATTACCACAGTTATCCAAGTAACGTGGGTACGATCTAAGGAACCATAACTGATTTAATGAGCCATTCGCGGTTTCACCTTAATGCGGCTTGTACTGAGACATGCATGGCTTAATCTTTGAGACAAGCATATGACTACTGGCAGGATCAACCAGGGAGCTGCGTCAACTAGAGCTGAGCAGCCGGCCGCCCGGGAGTGTGTCCCGGGGGCCCGCGCGAACACGCAAGCGTCCGCTCAATTATTCTGCAAACAGGAGGAGGCTGAGCTCCCCTGCACAATACACCTCGAAACCCTCTCAGGTCCCGGCGGCGCGCAGCGCCGTCCTAAGTACTTGGTCGGGTTCGAGAGAGGCGCAATCGCCCGGAGTTTGGCGAGTAGACGCTTTAGGTGCGACCACCCGTGCTCCCAACTGAGCTTGCCGCTGCCGACAGAGGCCCGGGAGCGTGCTGTCGTGGCATTGCCGGCGGGAGACAACACGCGCCACCTACGGTGACCGGCAGCTCCAACGCCAGCGCCACAGAAGGACAAAAGCCCCACTTGGGTGCCGAAGCGAACTCTCCCAGCACAGCGCACGCGCCAACACGTCCGCACAGCTGCGATACAAACCACCTGCGAGAACCGCAGAGGCGACCGAGCAGCAGACGGCGTCGCGGCGCCGAGCGCCGGGCGGCGGCGCATCCTTAGCGCACACAGTCCTCAATCGGACCAGCACACTGCAGATGTCCACCGCGCTTCGCACCGGGCCCGCGAGGACCTACTTTGGCCGCACGGCGCCGCGTGCAGGGTGCGCCGGCGCGCAGCTGCGCCGCCTGCCGCCTCCGTCGGCCGGCGCGCCTGCCACTGGCCGCCCCCACCAGCCGGCTGTAGCGCGTGCGCCCACGCACCGCGCGGCCAGCACGCCGGGAGGCCCCCCCTCACCGGCCGGGGACGGTCCCACCCAGCCACCGCCGCGTATCGCTTCACACCCAGATGCCATTCACGTTCGTGGGCATGGTGGGTATCGCTGGAACAACCGGTTGGTAGCTCAACCGATCGTCGCCATCACTGATTCACCTCTAGCGAGAACAACCGCACCACAACGGTTTACCAGTTGTTCATTTGCATAACGTCACCAGCAAACGTAGGCGTCCATCGCCATTTGCAAATTCAACGATTGTTGCATGCCTGTGTCAGGTGTCACGACACACTATGTCTGCCCACATACACGCAACAACATGTGCACGCTTCGCGAACACGTGGAAGGTGGCCCCCGTACGTATGCGATGTCCATTGCGCGAACGACTGTCAACCGGCCTCTGTCGCATGTCGCAGATGTGGAACGCAGTGCACCATGCTATCACGGTGTGTGAGAAGAGACGACTACGTCTGACAACACGCGCCACTACATCAACAGACGGCTCATGCTGATCGCCATCCAGGGCATACCACACTGCAATCCAGCTCTTATAGGGAGACGACACGTAGCTGAGTGCACAACATTTGGACCGCATGGTTCGCCGTTGTTGGCGCAGTCGTTGTACGGTCACATGTACCACGATGTATCATTCAGTACATGAGGACCAATGTGCAGTACAGTGTGTGATTTGGACGTACAACATCAGCGGACAGTTGACACAGGCCGTACCACAGCGTAGGCTAAGTGCTTCGCACATGCGAATGCCAATGAACAACTGCAAATGCCAATGAACAACTGCAAAGGGCATTGAGCATGTACGTCCTGCTGCCATCCACATTACAGTGTATAGCTGCAAGGTGTTTAACATGAAGCGATACACTGGGGACCGGGCAGTGCGAGTAGCAAACTATATTGCGGGGGTTGCAGTTAGGCAACACTACACTAATTTAACGCGTCGTATGACAATTACAGAGCAGGTTAAGGCCCAACGTGTGTTGGGTTAAG
>NW_025726506.1:0-65729 GCF_021461395.2 Schistocerca americana
AGTAAAGCATCGGAAACTAAAACTGGCCTCACAGCAGAGGTTCAAATCATAGAAAGTTAGAGTATCAGTCCTCTTGTACTTAAGTCGGCATTGTGCCTTTTTTTATAAAATTCGGTTCCAATTTCTGTGTTTCATCGTCAATAAGAAGGTCCAAGGGATACAGTAAATCTGAAGTTAAGCATCGGAATCTAAAACTGGTCTCACAGCAGTGGTTCAAATCATAGAAAGTTAGAGTTTCAGTTCTCTTGTACTTAAGTCGGCATTGTGCCTTTTGTATTAAATTCGGATGCAATTTCTGTGTTTCATCGTCAATAAGATGGTCCAAGGGATACAGTAAACCTGAAGTTAAGCATCGGAATCTAAAAATGGACTCACAGGAGGGGTTCAAATCATAGAAAGTTAGAGTACCAGTCCTCTTGTACTTAGGTCGGCATTGTGCCTTTTTTATTAATTACGGTGCAATTTCTGTGTTTCATCGTCAATAAGAACGTCCAAGGGATACAGTAAACCTGACGTGAAGCATCGGAAACTGAAACTGGACTCACAGCAGAGGTTCAAATCATAGAAAGTTAGAGTATCAGTCCTCTTGTACTTAAGTCGGCATTGTGCCTTTTGTATTAAATTCGGATGCAATTTCTGTGTTTCATCGTCAATGAGAGGGTCCAAGGTATACAGTAAACCTGAAGTGAAGCATCGGAAACTAAAACTGGACTCACAGCATAGGTTCAATTCACAGAAAGTTAGAGTTTCAGTCCTCTTGTACTTAAGTCGGCATTGTGCCTTTTGTATTAAATTCGGATGCAATTTCTGTGTTTCATCGTCAATAAGAAGGTCCAAGGGATACAGTAAACCTGAAATTAAGTATCGGAATCTAAAACTGGACTCACAGGAGGGGTTCAAATCACAGAAAGTTAGAGTACCAGTCCTCTTGTACTTAGGTCGGCATTGTGCCTTTTTTATTAATTTCGGACGCAATTTCTGTGTTTCATCGTCAATAAGAACGTCCAAGGGATACAGTAAACCTGACGTGAGCATCGGAAACTGGAACTGGACTCACAGCAGAGGTTCACATCATAGAAAGTTAGAGTTTCAGTCCTCTTGTACTTATGTCGGCATTGTGCCTTTTGTATTAAATTCGGATGCAATTTCTGTGTTTTATCGTCAATAAGAAGGTCCAAGGGATACAGTAAACCTGAAGTTAAGCATCGGAATCTAAAACTGGGACTCACAGGAGGGGTTCAAATCATAGAAAGATAGAGTACCAGTCCTCTTGTACTTAAGTCGGCATTGTGCCTTTTTTTATTAATTTCGGATGCAATTTCTGTGTTTCATCGTCAATAAGAAGGTCCAAGGGATACAGTAAACCTGACGTGAAGCATCGGAAACTAAAACTGGACTCACAGCAGAGGTTCAAATCATAGAAAGTTAGAGTTTCAGTCCTCTTGTACTTAAGTCGTCATTGTGCCTTTTGTATTAAATTCGGATGCAATTTCTGTGTTTCATCGTCAATAAGAAGGTCCAAGGGATACAGTAAACCAGAAGTTAAGCACCGGAATCTAAAACTAGACTCACAGGAGGGGTTCAAATCATAGAAAGTTAGAGGATTAGTCCGCTTGTACTTTAGCCGGCATTGTGCCTTTTGTATTAAATTCGGTTCCAATTTCTGTGTTTCATCGTTAATAAGAAGGTCCAAGGAATACAGTAAATCTGAAGTTAAGCATCGGAATCTAAAACTGGTCTCACAGCAGTGGTTCAAATCATAGAAAGTTAGAGTTTCAGTCCTCTTGTACTTAAGTCGGCATTGTGCCTTTTGTATTAAATTCGGATGCAATTTCTGTGTTTCATCGTCAATAAGATGGTCCAAGGGATACAGTAAACCTGAAGTTAAGCATCGGAATCTAAAACTGGACTCACAGGACGGGTTCAAATCATAGAAAGTTAGAGTACCAGTCCTCTTGTACTTAGGTCGGCATTGTGCCTTTTTTATTAATTTCGGATGCAATTTCTGTGTTTCATCGTCAATAAGAACGTCCAAGGGATACAGTAAACCTGACGTGAAGCATCGGAAACTGAAACTGGACTCACAGCAGAGGTTCACATCATAGAAAGTTAGAGTTTCAGTCCTCTTTTACTTAAGTCGGCATTGTGCCTTTTGTATTAAATTCGGATGCAATTTCTGTGTTTCATCGTCAATAAGACGATCCAAGGGATACAGTAAACCTGAAGTGAAGCGTCGGAAACTAAAACTGGACTCACAGCAGAGGTTTAAATCATAGTAAGTTAGAGTTTCAGTCCTCTTGTACTTAAGTCGGCATTGTGCCTTTTGTATTAAATTCGGATGCAATTTCTGTGTTTCATCGTCAATAAGAAGGTCCAAGTTATACAGTAAACCAGAAGTTAACCACCGGAATCTAAAACTGGACTCACAGGAGGGGTTCAAATCATTGAAAGTTAGAGTATTAGTCCTCTTGTACTTTAGTCGGCATTGCGCCTTTTGTATTAAATTCGGATCCAATTTCTGTGATGCATCGTCAATAAGAAGGTCCAAGGGATACAGTAAATCTGAAGTTAAGCATCGGAATCTAAAACTGGTCTCACAGCAGTGGTTCAAATCATAGAAAGTTAGAGTTTCAGTCCTCTTGTACTTAAGTCGGCATTGTGCCTCTTGTATTAAATTCGGATGCAATTTCTGTGTTTCATCGTCAATAAGAAGGTCCAAGGGATACAGTAAACCTGAAGTTAAGCATCGGAATCTAAAACTGGACTCACAGGAGGGGTTCAAATCATAGAAAGTTAGAGTACGAGTCCTCTTGTACTTAGGTCGGCATTGTGCCTTTTGTATTAAATTCGGATGCAATTTCTGTGTTTCATCGTCAATAAGAACGTCCAAGGGATACAGTATACCTGACGTGAAGCATCGGAAACTGAAACTGGACTCACAGCAGAGGTTCAAATCATAGAAAGTTAGAGTATCAGTCCTCTTGTACTTAAGTCGGCATTGTGCCTTTTGTATTAAATTCGGATGCAATTTCTGTGTTTCATCGTCAATAAGAAGGTCCAAGTTATACAGTAAACCAGAAGTTAACCACCGGAATCTAAAACTGGACTCACAGGAGGGGTGCAAATCATTGAAAGTTAGAGTATTAGGCCGCTTGTACTTTAGCCGGCATTGTGCCTTTTGTATTAAATTCGGTTCCAATTTCTGTGTTTCATCGTCAATAAGAAGGTCCAAGGGATACAGTAAATCTGAAGTTAAGCATTGGAATCTAAAACTGGTCTCACCGCAGTGATTCAAATCATAGAAAGTTAGAGTTTCAGTCCTCTTGTACTTAGGTCGGCATTGTGCCTTTTGTATTAAATTCGGATGCAATTTCTGTGTTTCATCGTCAATAAGATGGTCCAAGGGATACAGTAAACCTGAAGTTAAGCATCGGAATCTAAAACTGGACTCACAGGAGGGGTTCAAATCATAGAAAGTTAGAGTACCAGTCCTCTTGTACTTAGGTCGGCATTGTGCCTTTTTTATTAATTTCGGATGCAATTTCTGTGTTTCATCGTCAATAAGAACGTCCAAGGGATACAGTAAACCTGACGTGAAGCATCGGAAACTGAAAATGGACTCACAGCAGAGGTTCACATCATAGTAAGTTAGAGTTTCAGTCCTCTTGTACTTAAGACGGCATTGTGCCTTTTGTATTAAATTCGGATGAAATTTCTGTGTTTCATCGTCAATAAGACGATCCAAGGGATACAGTAAACCTGAAGTGAAGCGTCGGAAACTAAAACTGGACTCACAGCAGAGGTTCAAATCATAGAAAGTTAGAGTTTCAGTCCTCTTGTACTTAAGTCGGCATTGTGCCTTTTGTATTAAATTCGGATGCAATTTCTGTGTTTCATCGTCAATAAGAAGGTCCAAGGGATACAGTAAACCAGAAGTTAAGCACCGGAATCTAAAACTAGAGTCACAGGAGGGGTTCAAATCATAGAAAGTTAGAGTATTAGTCCGCTTGTACTTTAGCCGGCATTGTGCCTTTTGTATTAAATTCGGTTCCAATTTCTGTGTTTCATCGTCAATAAGAAGGTCCAAATGATACAGTAAATCTGAAGTTAAGCATCGGAATCTAAAACTGGTCTCACAGCAGTGGTTCAAATCATAGAAAGTTAGATTTTCAGTCCTCTTGTACTTAGGTCGGCATTGTGCCTTTTGTATTAAATTCGGATGCAATTTCTATGTTTCATCGGCAATAAGATGGTCCAAGGGATACAGTAAACCTGAAGTTAAGCATCGGAATCTAAAACTGGACTCACAGGAGGGGTTCAAATCATAGAAAGTTAGAGTACCAGTCCTCTTGTACTTAGGTCGGCATTGTGCCTTTTTTATTAATTTCGGATGCAATTTCTGTGTTTCATCGTCAATAAGAACGTCCAAGGGATACAGTAAACCTGACGTGAAGCATCGGAAACCGAAACTGGACTCACAGCAGAGGTTCACATCATAGAAAGTTAGAGTTTCCGTCCTCTTGTACTTAAGTCGGCATTGTGCCTTTTGTATTAAATTCGGATGCAATTTCTGTGTTTCATCGTCAATAAGACGATCCAAGGGATACAGTAAACCTGAAGTGAAGCGTCGGAAACTAAAACTGGACTCACAGCAGAGGTTCAAATCATAGTAAGTTAGAGTTTCAGTCCTCTTGTACTTAAGTCGGCATTGTGCCTTTTGTATTAAATTCGGATGCAATTTCTGTGTTTCATCGTCAATAAGAAGGTCCAAGTTATACAGTAAACCAGAAGTTAACCACCGGAATCTAAAACTGGACTCACAGGAGGGGTTCAAATCATTGAAAGTTAGAGTATTAGTCCTCTTGTACTTTAGTCGGCATTGCGCCTTTTGTATTAAATTCGGATCCAATTTCTGTGATGCATCGTCAATAAGAAGGTCCAAGGGATACAGTAAATCTGAAGTTAAGCATCGGAATCTAAAACTGGTCTCACAGCAGTGGTTCAAATTATAGAAAGTTAGAGTTTCAGTCCTCTTGTACTTAAGACGGCATTGTGCCTTTTGTATTAAATTCGGATGCAATTTCTGTGTTTCATCGTCAATAAGAAGGTCCAAGGGATACAGTAAACCTGAAGTTAAGCATCGGAATCTAAAACTGGACTCACAGGAGGGGTTCAAATCATAGAAAGTTAGAGTTTCAGTCCTCTTGTACTTAAGTCGGCATTGCGCCTTTTGTATTAAATTCGGATGCAATTTCTGAGTTTCATCGTCAATAAGAACGTCAAAGGGATACAGTAAACCTGAAGTTAAGCATCGGAATCTAAAACTGGACTCACAGGAGGGGTTCAAAGCATAGAAAGTTAGAGTACCAGTCCTCTTGTACTTAAGTCGGCACTCTGCCTTTTTTAATAATTTCGTATGCAATTTCTGTGTCTCATCGTCAATAAGAAGGTCCAAGGGATACAGTAAACCTGACGTGAAGCATCGGAAACTAAAACTGGACTCACAGCAGAGGTTCAAATCATAGAAAGTTAGAGTATCAGTCCTCTTGTACTTAAGTCGGCATTGTGCCTTTTGTATTAAATTCGGATGCAATTTCTGTGTTTCATCGTCAATAAGAAGGTCCAAAGGAAACAGTAAACCTGAAGTAAAGCATCGGAAACTAAAACTGGCCTCACAGAAGAGGTTCAAATCACAGAAAGTTAGAGTATCAGTCCTCTTGTACTTAAGTCGGCATTGTGCCTTTTTTATAAAATTCGGATGCAATTTCTGTGTTCATCGTCAATAAGAAGGTCCAAGGGATACAGTAAACCTGAAGTTAAGCATCGGAATCTAAAACTGGACTCAACAGGAGGGGTTCAAATCATAGAATGTTAGAGTGTCAGTCCTCTTGTACTTAAGTCGGCATTGTGCCTTTTTTATTAAATTCGGATGCAATTTCTGTCATTCATCGTCAATAAGAAGGTCCCAGGGATACAGTAAATTTTAAGTGAAGCATCGGAAACTAAATTTGGACTCACAGCATAGGTTCAAAACATAGAAAGTTATAGTTTCAGTCCTCTTGTACTTAAGTCGGCATTGTGCCTTTTGTATTAAATTCGGTTCCAATTTCTGTGTTTCATCGTCAATAAGATGGTCCAAGGGATACAGTAAATCTGAAGTTAAGCATCGGAATCTAAAACTGGTCTCACAGCAGTGGTTCAAATCATAGAAAGTTAGAGTTTCAGTTCTCTTGTACTTAAGTCGGCATTGTGCCTTTTGTATTAAATTCGGATGCAATTTCTGTGTTTCATCGTCAATAAGATGGTCCAAGGGATACAGTAAACCTGAAGTTAAGCATCGGAATCTAAAAATGGACTCACAGGAGGGGTTCAAATCATAGAAAGTTAGAGTACCAGTCCTCTTGTACTTAGGTCGGCAATGTGCCTTTTTTATTAATTACGGTGCAATTTCTGTGTTTCATCGTCAATAAGAACGTCCAAGGGATACAGTAAACCTGACGTGAAGCATCGGAAACTGAAACTGGACTCACAGCAGAGGTTCAAATCATAGAAAGTTAGAGTATCAGTCCTCTTGTACTTAAGTCGGCATTGTGCCTTTTGTATTAATTTCGGATGCAATTTCTGTGTTTCATCGTCAATGAGAGGGTCCAAGGTATACAGTAAACCTGAAGTGAAGCATCGGAAACTAAAACTGGACTCACAGCATAGGTTCAATTCACAGAAAGTTAGAGTTTCAGTCCTCTTGTACTTAAGTCGGCATTGTGCCTTTTGTATTAAATTCGGATGCAATTTCTGTGTTTCATCGTCAATAAGAAGGTCCAAGGGATACAGTAAACCTGAAGTTAAGCATCGGAAACTAAAACTGGACTCACAGCAGAGGTTCACATCATAGAAAGTTAGAGTTTCAGTCCTCTTGTACGTAAGTCGGCATTGTGCCTTTTGTATTAAATTCGGAAGCAATTTCTGTGTTTCATCGTCAATAAGAGGGTCCAAGGGATACAGTAAACCTGAAGTGAAGCATCGGAAACAAAAACTGGACTCACAGCATAGGTTCAAAACATAGAAAGTTATAGTTTCAGTCCTCTTGTACTTAAGTCGGCATTGTGCCTTTTGTATTAAATTCGGATGCAATTTCTGTGTTTCATCTTCAATAAGAAGGTCCAAGGGAAACAGTAAACCTGAAGTAAAGCATCGGAAACTAAAACTGGCCTCACAGCAGAGGTTCAAATCATAGAAAGTTAGAGTATCAGTCCTCTTGTACTTAAGTCGGCATTGTGCCTTTTTTTATAAAATTCGGTTCCAATTTCTGTGTTTCATCGTCAATAAGAAGGTCCAAGGGATACAGTAAATCTGAAGTTAAGCATCGGAATCTAAAACTGGTCTCACAGCAGTGGTTCAAATCATAGAAAGTTAGAGTTTCAGTTCTCTTGTACTTAAGTCGGCATTGTGCCTTTTGTATTAAATTCGGATGCAATTTCTGTGTTTCATCGTCAATAAGATGGTCCAAGGGATACAGTAAACCTGAAGTTAAGCATCGGAATCTAAAAATGGACTCACAGGAGGGGTTCAAATCATAGAAAGTTAGAGTACCAGTCCTCTTGTACTTAGGTCGGCATTGTGCCTTTTTTATTAATTACGGTGCAATTTCTGTGTTTCATCGTCAATAAGAACGTCCAAGGGATACAGTAAACCTGACGTGAAGCATCGGAAACTGAAACTGGACTCACAGCAGAGGTTCAAATCATAGAAAGTTAGAGTATCAGTCCTCTTGTACTTAAGTCGGCATTGTGCCTTTTGTATTAAATTCGGATGCAATTTCTGTGCTTCATCGTCAATGAGAGGGTCCAAGGTATACAGTAAACCTGAAGTGAAGCATCGGAAACTAAAACTGGACTCACAGCATAGGTTCAATTCACAGAAAGTTAGAGTTTCAGTCCTCTTGTACTTAAGTCGGCATTGTGCCTTTTGTATTAAATTCGGATGCAATTTCTGTGTTTCATCGTCAATAAGAAGGTCCAAGGGATACAGTAAACCTGAAGTTAAGCATCGGAAACTAAAACTGGACTCACAGCAGAGGTTCACATCATAGAAAGTTAGAGTTTCAGTCCTCTTGTGCGTAAGTCGGCATTGTGCCTTTTGTATTAAATTCGGAAGCAATTTCTGTGTTTCATCGTCAATAAGAGGGTCCAAGGGATACAGTAAACCTGAAGTGAAGCATCGGAAACAAAAACTGGACTCACAGCAGAGGTTCATATCATAGAAAGTTTGAGTTTCAGTGCTCTTGTACTTAAGTCGGCATTGTGCCTTTTGTATTAAATTCGGATGAAATTTCTGTGTTTCATCGTCAATAGGAAGGTCCAAGGGATACAGTAAACCAGAAGTTAAGCATCGGAATCTAAAACTGGACTCACAGGAGGGGTTCAAATCATAGAAAGTTAGAGTACCAGTCCTCTTGTACTTAAGTCGGCATTGTGCCTTTTTTATTAATTTCGGATGTAATTTCTGTGTTTCATCGTCAATAAGAAGGTCCAAGGGATACAGTAAACCTGACGTGAAGCATCGGAAACTAAAACTGGACTCACAGCAGAGGTTCAAATCATAGAAGTTAGAGTTTCAGTCCTCTTGTACTTAAGTCGGCATTGTGCTTTTTGTATTAAATTCGGAAGCAATTTCTGTGTTTCATCGTCAATATGAAGGTCCAAGGGATACAGTAAACCAGAAGTTTAGCACCGGAACCTAAAACTAGACTCACAGGAGGGGTTCAAATCATAGAAAGTTAGAGTATTAGTCCGCTTGTACTTTAGCCGGCATTGTGCCTTTTGTATTAAATTCGGTTCCAATTTCTGTGTTTCATCGTCAATAAGAAGGTCCAAGGGATACAGTAAATCTGAAGTTAAGCATCGGAATCTAAAACTGGTCTCACAGCAGTGGTTCAAATCATAGAAAGTTAGAGTGTCAGTCCTCTTGTACTTAACTCGTTATTGTGACTTTTGTATTAAATTCGGATGCAATTTCTGTGTTTCATCATCAATAAGATGGTCCAAGGGATACAGTAAACCTGAAGTTAAGCATCGGAATCTAAAACTGGACTCACAGGAGGGGTTCAAATCATAGAAAGTTAGAGTACCAGTCCTCTTGTACTTAGGTCGGCATTGTGCCTTTTTTATTAATTTCGGATGCAATTTCTGTGTTTCATCGTCAATAAGAAGGTCCAAAGGATACAGTAAACCTGACGTGAAGCATCGGAAACTGAAACTGGACTCACAGCAGAGGTTCAAGTCATAGAAAGTTAGAGTATCAGTCCTCTTGTACTTAAGTCGGCATTGTGCCTTTTGTATTAATTTCGGATGCAATTTCTGTGTTTCATCGTCAATAAGAGGGTCCAAGGGATACAGTAAACTCGAAGTGAAGCATCGGAATCTAAAAACTGGACTCACAGGAGGGGTTCAAATCATAGCAAGTTAGAGTATTAGTCCGCTTGTACTTTAGCCGGCATTGTGCCTTTTGTATTAAATTCGGTTCCAATTTCTGTGTTTCATCGTCAATAAGAAGGTCGAAGGGATACAGTAAATCTGAAGTTAAGCATCGGAATCTAAAACTGGTCTCACAGCAGTGGTTCAAATCATAGAAAGTTAGAGTTTCAGTCCTCTTGTACTTAAGTCGGCATTGTGCCTTTTGTATTAAATTCGGATGCAATTTCTGTGTTTCATCGTCAATAAGATGGTCCAAGGGATACAGTAAACCTGAAGTTAAGCATCGGAATCTAAAACTGGACTCACAGGAGGGGTTCAAATCATAGAAAGTTAGAGTACCAGTCCTCTTGTACTTAGGTCGGCATTGTGCCTTTTTTATTAATTTCGGATGCAATTTCTGTGTTTCATCGTCAATAAGAACGTCCAAGGGATACAGTAAACCTGACGTGAAGCATCGGAAACTGAAACTGGACTCACAGCAGAGGTTCAAATCATAGAAAGTTAGAGTATCAGTCCTCTTGTACTTAAGTCGGCATTGTGCCTTTTGTATTAAATTCGGATGCAATTTCTGTGTTTCATCGTCAATAAGAAGGTCCAAGGGATACAGTAAACCTGAAGTTAAGCATCGGAAACTAAAACTGGACTCACAGCAGAGGTTCACATCATAGAAAGTTAGTGTTTCAGTCCTCTTGTACGTAAGTCGGCATTGTGCCTTTTGTATTAAATTCGGAAGCAATTTCTGTGTTTCATCGTCAATAAGAAGGTCCAAGGGATACAGTAAACTTGAAGTGAAGCATCGGAAACTAAAACTGGTCTCACAGCAGAGGTTCAAATAATAGAAAGTTCGAGTTTCAGTAATCTTGTACTTAAGTCGGCATTGTGCCTTTTGTATTAAATTCGGATGCAATTTCTGTGTTTCATCGTCAATAAGAGGGTCCAAGGGATACAGTAAACTCGAAGTGAAGCATCGGAATCTAAAACTGGACTCACAGGAGAGGTTCAAATCACAGAAAGTTAGAGTATCAGTCCTCTTGTACTTAAGTCGGCATTGTGCCTTTTGTATTAAATTCGGATGCAATTTCTGTGTTTCATCGTCAATAGGAAGGTCCAAGGGATACAGTAAACCAGAAGTTAAGCATCGGAATCTAAAACTGGACTCACAGGAGGGGTTCAAATCATAGAAAGTTAGAGTATCAGTCCTCTTGTACTTAAATCGGCATTGTTCCTTTTTATTAAATTCGGATGCAATTTCTGTGTTTCATCGTCAGTAAGAAGGTCCAAGGGATACAGTAAACCTGACGTGAAGCATCGGAAACTGAAACTGGACTCACAGCAGAGGTTCAAATCATAGAAAGTTAAAGTATCAGTCCTCTTGTACTTAAGTCGGCATTGTGCCTTTTGTATTAAATTCGGATGCAATTTCTGTGTTTCATCGTCAATAAGAAGGTCCAAGGGAAACAATAAACCAGAAGTAAAGCATCGGAAACTAAAACTGGACTCACAGCATAGGTTCAAAACATTGAAAGTTATAGTTTCAGTCCTCTTGTAGTTAAGTCGGCATTGCGCCTTTTGTATTAAATTCGGATGCAATTTCTGTGTTTCATCGTCAATAAGAAGGTCCAAGGGATACAGTAAACCTGAAGTTAAGCATCGGAATCTAAAACTGGTCTCACAGCAGTGGTTCAAATCATAGAAAGTTAGAGTTTCAGTCCTCTTGTACTTAAGTCGGCATTGTGCCTTTTGTATTAAATTCGGATGCAATTTCTGTGTTTCATCGTCAATAAGAAGGTCCAAGGGATACAGTAAACCTGAAGTTAAGTATCTGAATTTAAAACTGGACTCACAGGAGGGGTTCAAATCATAGAAAGTTAGAGTACCAGTCCTCTTGTACTTAAGTCGGCATTGTGCCTTTTTTATTAATTTCGGATGCAATTTCTGTGTTTCATCGTCAATAAGAAGGTCCAAGGGATACAGTAAACCTGACGTGAAGCATCGGAAACTGAAACTGGACTCACAGCAGAGGTTCAAATCATAGAAAGTTAGAGTATCAGTCCTCTTGTACTTAAGTCGGCATTGTGCCTTTTGTATTAAATTCGGATGCAATTTCTGTGTTTCATCGTCAATAGGAAGGTCCCAGGGATACAGTAAACCAGAAGTTAAGCATCGGAATCTAAAACTGGACTCACAGGAGGGGTTGAAATCATAGAAAGTTAGAGTATCAGTCCTCTTGTACTTAAATCGGCATTGTTCCTTTTTATTAAATTCGGATGCAATTTCTGTGTTTCATCGTCAGTAAGAAGGTCCAAGGGATACAGTAAACCTGACGTGAAGCATCGGAAACTGAAACTGGACTCACAACAGAGGTTCAAATCATAGAAAGTTAGAGTATCAGTCCTCTTGTACTTAAGTCGGCATTGTGCCTTTTGTTGTAAATTCGGATGCAATTTCTGTGTTTCATCGTCAATGAGAGGGTCCAAGGTATACAGTAAACCTGAAGTTAAGTATCGGTATCTAAAACGGGACACACAGGAGGGGTTCAAATCATAGAAAGTTAGAGTACCAGTCCTCTTGTACTTAAGTCGGCATTGTGCCTTTTTTATTAAATTCGGATGCAATTTCTGTCATTCATCGTCAATAAGAAGGTCCCAGGGATACAGTAAATTTGAAGTGAAGCATCGGAAACTAAAACTGGACACACAGCAGAGGTTCAAATCATAGAAAGTAAGAGTTTCAGTCCTCTTGTACTTAAGTCGGCATTGTGCCTTTTGTATTAAATTCGGATGCAATTTCTGTGTTTCATCGTCAATAAGAGGGTCCAAGGGATACAGTAAACTCGAAGTGAAGCATCGGAATCTAAAACTGGACTCACAGGAGGGGTTCAAATCATAGAAAGTTAGAGTATTAGTCCGCTGGTACTTTAGCCGGCATTGTGCCTTTTGTATTAAATTCGGTTCCAATTTCTGTGTTTCATCGTCAATAAGAAGGTCCAAGGGATACAGTAAATCTGAAGTTAAGCATCGGAATCTAAAACTGGTCTCACAGCAGTGGTTCAAATCATAGAAAGTTAGAGTTTCAGTCCTCTTGTACTTAAGTCGGCATTGTGCCTTTTGTATTAAATTCGGATGCAATTTCTGTGTTTCATCGTCAATAAGATGGTCCAAGGGATACAGTAATCCTGAAGTTAAGCATCGGAATCTAAAACTGGACTCACAGGAGGGGTTCAAATCATAGAAAGTTAGAGTACCAGTCCTCTTGTACTTAGGTCGGCATTGTGCCTTTTTTATTAAATTCGGATGCAATTTCTGTGTTTCATCGTCAATAAGAACGTCCAAGGGATACAGTAAACCTGACGTGAAGCATCGGAAACTAAAACTGGACTCACAGCAGAGGTTCACATCATAGAATGTTAGTGTTTCAGTCCTCTTGTACGTAAGTCGGCATTGTGCCTTTTGTATTAAATTCGGAAGCAATTTCTGTGTTTCATCGTCAATAAGAAGGTCCAAGGGATACAGTAAACTTGAAGTGAAGCATCGGAAACTAAAACTGGACTCACAGCAGAGGTTCAAATAATAGAAAGTTCGAGTTTCAGTAATCTTGTACTTAAGTCGGCATTGTGCCTTTTGTATTAAATTCGGATGCAATTTCTGTGTTTCATCGTCAATAAGAGGGTCCAAGGGATACAGTAAACTCGAAGTGAAGCATCGGAATCTAAAACTGGACTCACAGGAGAGGTTCAAATCACAGAAAGTTAGAGTATCAGTCCTCTTGTACTTAAGTCGGCATTGTGCCTTTTGTATTAAATTCGGATGCAATTTCTGTGTTTCATCGTCAATAGGAAGGTCCAAGGGATACAGTAAACCAGAAGTTAAGCATCGGAATCTAAAACTGGACTCACAGGAGGGGTTCAAATCATAGAAAGTTAGAGTATCAGTCCTCTTGTACTTAAATCGGCATTGTTCCTTTTTATTAAATTCGGATGCAATTTCTGTGTTTCATCGTCAGTAAGAAGGTCCAAGGGATACAGTAAACCTGACGTGAAGCATCGGAAACTGAAACTGGACTCACAGCAGAGGTTCAAATCATAGAAAGTTAAAGTATCAGTCCTCTTGTACTTAAGTCGGCATTGTGCCTTTTGTATTAAATTCGGATGCAATTTCTGTGTTTCATCGTCAATAAGAAGGTCCAAGGGAAACAATAAACCAGAAGTAAAGCATCGGAAACTAAAATTGGACTCACAGCATAGGTTCATAACATAGAAAGTTATAGTTTCGGTCCTCTTGTACTTAAGTCGGCATTGTGCCTTTTGTATTAAATTCGGATGCAATTTCTATGTTTCATCGTCAATAAGAACGTCCAAGGGATACAGTAAACCTGAAGTTAAGCATCGGAATCTAAAACTGGTCTCACAGCAGTGGTTCAAATCATAGAAAGTTAGAGTTTCAGTCCTCTTGTACTTAAGTCGGCATTGTGCCTTTTGTATTAAATTCGGATGCTATTTCTGTGTTTCATCGTCAATAAGAAGGTCCAAGGGATACAGTAAACCTGAAGTTAAGTATCTGAATCTAAAACTGGACTCACAGGAGGGGTTCAAATCATAGAAAGTTAGAGTACCAGTCCTCTTGTACTTAAGTCGGCATTGTGCCTTTTTTATTAATTTCAAATGCAATTTCTGTGTTTCATCGTCAATAGGAAGGTCCCAGGGATACAGTAAACCTGACGTGAAGCATCGAAACTGAAACTGGACTCACAGCAGAGGTTCAAATCATAGAAAGTTAGAGTATCAGTAATCTTGTACTTAAGTCGGCATTGTGCCTTTTGTATTAAATTCGGATGCAATTTCTGTGTTTCATCGTCAATAGGAAGGTCCCAGGGATACAGTAAACTAGAAGTTAAGCATCGGAATCTAAAACTGGACTCACAGGAGGGGTTGAAATCATAGAAAGTTAGAGTATCAGTCCTCTTGTACTTAAATCGGCATTGTTCCTTTTTATTAAATTCGGATGCAATTTCTGTGTTTCATCGTCAGTAAGAAGGTCCAAGGGATACAGTAATCCTGACGTGAAGCATCGGAAACTGAAACTGGACTCACAGCAGAGGTTCAAATCATAGAAAGTTAGAGTATCAGTCCTCTTGTACTTAAGTCGGCATTGTGCCTTTTGTATTAAATTCGGATGCAATTTCTGTGTTTCATCGTCAATGAGAGGGTCCAAGGTATACAGTAAACCTGAAGTTAAGTATCGGAATCTAAAACGGGACTCACAGGAGGGGTTCAAATCATAGAAAGTTAGAGTACCAGTCCTCTTGTACTTAAGTCGGCATTGTGCCTTTTTTATTAAATTCGGATGCAATTTCTGTCATTCATCGTCAATAAGAAGGTCCCAGGGATACAGTAAATTTGAAGTGAAGCATCGGAAACTAAAACTGGACTCACAGCAGAGGTTCAAATCATAGAAAGTAAGAGTTTCAGTCCTCTTGTACTTAAGTCGGCATTGTGCCTTTTGTATTAAATTCGGATGCAATTTCTGTGTTTCATCGTCAATAAGATGGTCCAAGGGATACAGTAAACCTGAAGTTAAGTATCTGAATCTAAAACTGGACTCACAGGAGGGGGTTCAAATCATAGAAAGTTAGAGTACCAGTCCTCTTGTACTTAAGTCGGCATTGTGCCTGTTTTATTAATTTCAAATGCAATTTCTGTGTTTCATCGTCAATAAGATGGTCCAAGGGATACAGTAAACCTGACGTGAAGCATCGGAAACTGAAACTGGACTCACAGCAGAGGTTCAAATCATAGAAAGTTAGAGTATCAGTCCTCTTGTACTTAAGTCGGCATTGTGCCTTTTGTATTAAATTCGGATGCAATTTCTGTGTTTCATCGTCAATAGGAAGGTCCCAGGGATACAGTAAACCAGAAGTTAAGCATCGGAATCTAAAACTGGACTCACAGGAGGGGTTGAAATCATAGAAAGTTAGAGTATCAGTCCTCTTGTACTTAAATCGGCATTGTTCCTTTTTATTAAATTCGGATGCAATTTCTGTGTTTCATCGTCAATGAGAGGGTCCAAGGTATACAGTAAACCTGAAGTTAAGTATCGGAATCTAAAACGGGACTCACAGGAGGGGTTCAAATCATAGAAAGTTAGAGTACCAGTCCTCTTGTACTTAAGTCGGCATTGTGCCTTTTTTATTAAATTCGGATGCAATTTCTGTCATTCATCGTCAATAAGAAGGTCCCAGGGATACAGTAAATTTGAAGTGAAGCATCGGAAACTAAAACTGGACTCACAGCAGAGGTTCAAATCATAGAAAGTAAGAGTTTCAGTCCTCTTGTACTTAAGTCGGCATTGTGCCTTTTGTATTAAATTCGGATGCAATTTCTGTGTTTCATCGTCAATAAGAGGGTCCAAGGGATACAGTAAACTCGAAGTGAAGCATCGGAATCTAAAACTGGACTCACAGGAGGGGTTCAAATCATAGAAAGTTAGAGTATTAGTCCGCTTGTACTTTAGCCGGCATTGTGCCTTTTGTATTAAATTCGGTTCCAATTTCTGTGTTTCATCGTCAATAAGAAGGTCCAAGGGATACAGTAAATCTGAAGTTAAGCATCGGAATCTAAAACTGGTCTCACAGCAGTGGTTCAAATCATAGAAAGTTAGAGTTTCAGTCCTCTTGTACTTAAGTCGGCATTGTGCCTTTTGTATTAAATTCGGATGCATGTTCTGTGTTTCATCGTCAATAAGATGGTCCAAGGGATACAGTAAACCTGAAGTTAAGCATCGGAATCTAAAACTGGACTCACAGGAGGGGTTCAAATCATAGAAAGTTAGAGTACCAGTCCTCTTGTACTTAAGTCGGCATTGTGCCTTTTGTATTAAATTCGGATGCAATTTCTGTGTTTCATCGTCAATGAGAGGGTCCAAGGTATACAGTAAACCTGAAGTGAAGCATCGGAAACTAAAACTGGACTCACAGCATGGGTTCAATTCATAGAAAGTTAGAGTTTCAGTCCTCTTGTACTTAAGTCGGCATTGTGCCTTTTGTATTAAATTCGGATGCAATTTCTGTGTTTCATCGTCAATAAGAAGGTCCAAGGGATACAGTAAACCTGAAGTTCAGCATCGGAAACTAAAACTGGACTCACAGCAGAGGTTCACATCATAGAAAGTTAGAGTTTCAGTCCTCTTGTATGTAAGTCGGCATAGTGACTTTTGTATTAAATTCGGAAGCAATTTCTGTGTTTCATCGTCAATAAGAAGGTCCAAGGGATACAGTAAACCTGAAGTGAAGCATCGGAAACTAAAACTGGACTCACAGCAGAGGTTCAAATCATAGAAAGTTCGAGTTTCAGTGCTCTTGTACTTAAGTCGGCATTGTGCCTTTTGTATTAAATTCGGATGCAATTTCTGTGTTTCATCGTCAATAAGAGGGTCCAAGGGATACAGTAAACTCGAAGTGAAGCATCGGAATCTAAAATTGGACTCACAGGAGAGGTTCAAATCATAGAAAGTTAGAGTTTCAGTCCTCTTGTACTTAAGTCGGCATTGTGTCTTTTGTATTAAATTCGGATGCAATTTCTGTGTTTCATCGTCAATAAGAGGGTCCAAGGGATACAGTAAACTCGAAGTGAAGCATCGGAATCTAAAACTGGACTCACAGGAGGGGTTCAAATCATAGAAAGTTAGAGTACCAGTCCTCTTGTACTTAGGTCGGCATTGTGCCTTTTTTATTAATTTCGGATGCAATTTCTGTGTTTCATCGTCAATAAGATGGTCCAAGGGATACAGTTAACCTGAAGTTAAGCATCGGAATCTAAAACTGGTCTCACAGCAGTGGTTCAAATCATAGAAAGTTAGAGTTTCAGTCCTCTTGTACTTAAGTCGGCATTGTGCCTTTTGTATTAAATTCGGATGCAATTTCTGTGTTTCATCGTCAATAAGATGGTCCAAGGGATACAGTTAACCTGAAGTTAAGCATCGGAATCTAAAACTGGACTCACAGGAGGGGTTCAAAACATAGAAAGTTAGAGTACCAGTCCTCTTGTACTTAGGTCGGCATTGTGCCTTTTTTATTAATTTCGGATGCAATTTCTGTGTTTCATCGTCAATAAGAACGTCCAAGGGATACAGTAAACCTGACGTGAAGCATCGGAAACTGAAACTGGACTCACAGCAGAGGTTCAAATCACAGAAAGTTAGAGTATCAGTCCTCTTGTACTTATGTCGGCATTGTGCCTTTTGTATTAAATTCGGATGCAATTTCTGTGTTTCATCGTCAATGAGAGGGTCCAAGTTATACAGTAAACCTGAAGTGAAGCATCGGAAACTAAAACTGGACTCACAGCATAGGTTCAATTCATAGAAAGTTAGAGTTTCAGTCCTCTTGTACTTAAGTCGGCATTGTGCCTTTTGTATTAAATTCGGATGCAATTTCTGTGTTTCACCGTCAATACGAAGGTCCAAGGGATACAGTAAACATGAAGTTAAGCATCGGAAACTAAAACTGGACTCACAGCAGAGGTTCACATCATAGAAAGTTAGTGTTTCAGTCCTCTTGTACGTAAGTCGGCATTGTGCCTTTTGTATTAAATTCGGAAGCAATTTCTGTGTTTCATCGTCAATAAGAAGGTCCAAGGGATACAGTAAACCTGAAGTGAAGCATCGGAAACTAAAACTGGACTCACAGCATAGGTTCAAAATATAGAAAGTTATAGTTTCAGTCCTCTTGTACTTAAGTCGGCATTGTGCCTTTTGTATTAAATTCGGATGCAATTTCTGTGTTTCATCGTCAATAAGAAGGTCCAAGGGAAACAGTAAACCAGAAGTTAAGCATCGGAATCTAAAACTGGACTCACAGGAGGGGTTCAAATCATAGAAAGTTAGAGTATCAGTCCTCTTGTACTTAAATCGGCATTGTTCCTTTTTATTAAATTCGGATGCAATTTCTGTGTTTCATCGTCAGTAAGAAGGTCCTAGGGATACAGTAAACCTGACGTGAAGCATCGGAAACTAAAACTGGACTCACAGCAGAGGTTCAAATCATAGAAAGTTAGAGTTTCAGTCCTCTTGTACTTAAGTCGGCATTGTGCCTTTTGTATTAAATTCGGATGCAATTTCTGTGTTTCATCGTCAATAAGAAGGTCCAAGGGATACAGTAAACCTTAAGTTAAGTATCGGAATCTAAAACTGGACTCACAGGAGGGGTTCAAATCATAGAAAGTTAGAGTACCAGTCCTCTTGTACTTAAGTCGGCATTGTGCCTTTTTTATTAATTTCGGATGCAATTTCTTTGTTTCATCGTCAATAAGAAGGTCCAAGGGATACAGTAAACCTGACGTGAAGCATCGGAAACTAAAACTGGACTCACAGCAGAGGTTCAAATCATAGAAAGTTAGAGTATCAGTCCTCTTGTACTTAAGTCGGCATTGTGCTTTTGTATTAAATTCGGATGCAATTTCTGTCTTTCATCGTCAATAAGAAGGTCCAAGGGATACAGTAAACCTGAAGTTAAGCATCGGAATCTAAAACTGGACTCACAGGAGGGGTTCAAATCATAGAAAGTTAGAGCATCAGTCCTCTTGTACTTAAGTCGGCATTGTGCGTCATTTATTAAATTCGGATGCAATTTCTGTGTTTCATCGTCAATAAAAAGGTCCAAGGGATACAGTAAACCTGAAGTTAAGCATCGGAATCTAAAACTGGACTCAACAGGAGGGGTTCAAATCATAGAATGTTAGAGTATCAGTCCTCTTGTACTTAAGTCGGCATTGTGCCTTTTTTATTAAATTCGGATGCAATTTCTGTGTTTCATCGTCAATAAGAAGGTCCCAGGGATACAGTAAATGTGAAGTGAAGCATCGGAAACTAAAACTGGACTCACAGCAGAGGTTCAAATCATAGAAAGTTAGAGTTTCAGTCCTCTTGTACTTAAGTCGGCATTGTGCCTTTTGTATTAAATTCGGATGCAATTTCTGTGTTTCATCGTCAATAAGAAGGTCCAAGGGATACAGTAAATCTGAAGTTAAGCATCGGAATCTAAAACTGGTCTCACAGCAGTGGTTCAAATCATAGAAAGTTAGAGTTTCAGTCCTCTTGTACTTAAGTCGGCATTGTGCCTTTTGTATTAAATTCGGATGCAATTTCTGTGTTTCATCGTCAATAAGATGGTCCAAGGGATACAGTTAACCTGAAGTTAAGCATCGGAATCTAAAACTGGACTCACAGGAGGGGTTCAAATCATAGAAAGTTAGAGTACCAGTCCTCTTGTACTTAGGTCGGCATTGTGCCTTTTTTATTAATTTCGGATGCAATTTCTGTGTTTCATCGTCAATAAGAACGTCCAAGGGATACAGTAAACCTGACGTGAAGCATCGGAAACTGAAACTGGACTCACAGCAGAGGTTCAAATCACAGAAAGTTAGAGTATCAGTCCCCTTGTACTTATGTCGGCATTGTGCCTTTTGTATTAAATTCGGATGCAATTTCTGTGTTTCATCGTCAATGAGAGGGTCCAAGTTATACAGTAAACCTGAAGTGAAGCATCGGAAACTAAAACTGGACTCACATCATAGGTTCAATTCATAGAAAGTTAGAGTTTCAGTCCTCTTGTACTTAAGTCGGCATTGTGCCTTTTGTATTAAATTCGGATGCAATTTCTGTGTTCCACCGTCAATACGAAGGTCCAAGGGATACAGTAAACATGAAGTTAAGCATCGGAAACTAAAACTGGACTCACAGCAGAGGTTCACATCATAGAAAGTTAGTGTTTCAGTCCTCTTGTACGTAAGTCGGCATTGTGCCTTTTGTATTAAATTCGGAAGCAATTTCTGTGTTTCATCGTCAATAAGAAGGTCCAAGGGATACAGTAAACCTGAAGTGAAGCATCGGAAACTAAAACTGGACTCACAGCAGAGGTTCAAATCATAGAAAGTTCGAGTTTCAGTGCTCTTGTACTTAAGTCGGCATTGTGCCTTTTGTATTAAATTCGGATGCAATTTCTGTGTTTCATCGTCAATAAGAGGGTCCAAGGGATACAGTAAACTCGAAGTGAAGCATCGGAATCTAAAACTGGACTCACAGGAGGCGTTCAAATCATCGAAAGTTAGAGTATCAGTCCTCTTGTACTTAAATCGGCATTGTTCCTTTTTATTAAATTCGGATGCAATTTCTGTGTTTCATCGTCAGTAAGAAGGTCCAAGGGATACAGTAAACCTGACGTGAAGCATCAGAAACTAAAACTGGACTCACAGCAGAGGTTCAAATCATAGAAAGTTAGAGTATCAGTCCTCTTGTACTTAAGTCGGCATTGTGCCTTTTGTATTAAATTCGGATGCAATTTCTGTGTTTCATCGTCAATAAGAAGGTCCAAGGGGAACCGTAAACCTGAAGTACAGCATCGGAAACTAAAACTGGACTCACAGCATAGGTTCAAAATATAGAAAGTTATAGTTTCAGTCCTCTTGTACTTAAGTCGGCATTGTGCCTTTTGTATTAAATTCGGATGCAATTTCTGTGTTTCATCGTCAATAAGAAGGTCCAAGGGAAACAGTAAACCAGAAGTTAAGCATCGGAATCTAAAACTGGACTCACAGGAGGGGTTCAAATCATAGAAAGTTAGAGTATCAGTCCTCTTGTACTTAAATCGGCATTGTTCCTTTTTATTAAATTCGGATGCAATTTCTGTGTTTCATCGTCAGTAAGAATGTCCAAGGGATACAGTAAACCTGACGTGAAGCATCGGAAACTAAAACTGGACTCACAGCAGAGGTTCAAATCATAGAAAGTTAGAGTTTCAGTCCTCTTGTACTTAAGTCGGCATTGTGCCTTTTGTATTAAATTCGGATGCAATTTCTGTGTTTCATCGTCAATAAGAAGGTCCAAGGGATACAGTAAACCTTAAGTTAAGTATCGGAATCTAAAACTGGACTCACAGGAGGGGTTCAAATCATAGAAAGTTAGAGTACCAGTCCACTTGTACTTAAGTCGGCATTGTGCCTTTTTTATTAATTTCGGATGCAATTTCTTTGTTTCATCGTCAATAAGAAGGTCCAAGGGATACAGTAAACCTGACGTGAAGCATCGGAAACTAAAACTGGACTCACAGCAGAGGTTCAAATCATAGAAAGTTAGAGTATCAGTCCTCTTGTACTTAAGTCGGCATTGTGCTTTTGTATTAAATTCGGATGCAATTTCTGTCTTTCATCGTCAATAAGAAGGTCCAAGGGATACAGTAAACCTGAAGTTAAGCATCGGAATCTAAAACTGGACTCACAGGAGGGGTTCAAATCATAGAAAGTTAGAGCATCAGTCCTCTTGTACTTAAGTCGGCATTGTGCGTCATTTATTAAATTCGGATGCAATTTCTGTGTTTCATCGTCAATAAAAAGGTCCAAGGGATACAGTAAACCTGAAGTTAAGCATCGGAATCTAAAACTGGACTCAACAGGAGGGGTTCAAATCATAGAATGTTAGAGTATCAGTCCTCTTGTACTTAAGTCGGCATTGTGCCTTTTTTATTAAATTCGGATGCAATTTCTGTGTTTCATCGTCAATAAGAAGGTCCCAGGGATACAGTAAATGTGAAGTGAAGCATCGGAAACTAAAACTGGACTCACAGCAGAGGTTCAAATCATAGAAAGTTAGAGTTTCAGTCCTCTTGTACTTAAGTCGGCATTGTGCCTTTTGTATTAAATTCGGATGCAATTTCTGTGTTTCATCGTCAATAAGAAGGTCCAAGGGATACAGTAAACCTGAAGTGAAGCATCGGAGACTAAAACTGGACTCACAGCAGAGGTTCAAAACATAGAAAGTTAGAGTTTCAGTCCTCTTGTACTTAAGTCGGCATTGTGCCTTTTGTATTAAATTCGGATGCAATTTCTGTGTTTCATCGTCAATAAGAAGGTCCAAGGGATACAGTAAACCTGAAGTTAAGCATCGGAAACTAAAACTGGACTCACAGCAGAGGTTCAAATCATAGAAAGTTAGAGTTTCAGTCCTCTTGTACGTAAGTCGACATTGTGCCTTTTGTATTAAATTCGGAAGCAATTTCTGTGTTTCATCGTCAATAAGAAGGTCCAAGGGATACAGTAAACCTCAAGTGAAGCATCGGAAACTAAAACTGGACTCACAGCAGAGGTTCAATTCATAGAAAATTAGAGTTTCAGTCCTCTTGTACTTAAGTCGGCATTGTGCCTTTTTTATTAAATTCGGATGCAATTTCTGTGTTTCATCGTCAATAAGAGGGTCCAAGGGATACAGTAAACCAGAAGTTAAGCATTGGAATCTAAAACTGGACTCACAGGAGGGGTTCAAATCATTGAAAGTTAGAGTATCAGTCCTCTTGTACTTAAGTCGGCATTGTGCCTTTTTTATTAAATTCGGATGCAATTTCTGTGTTTCATCGTCAATAAGAAGGTCCAAGGGATACAGTTAACCTGACGTGAAGCATCGGAAACTAAAACTGGACTCACAGCAGAGGTTCAAATCATAGAAAGTTAGAGTATCAGTCCTCTTGTACTTAAGTCGGCATTGTGCTTTTGTATTAAATTCGGATGCAATTTCTGTGTTTCATCGTCAATAAGAAGGTCCAAGGGATACAGTAAACCTGAAGTTAAGCATCGGAATCTAAAACTCGACTCACAGGAGGGGTTCAAATCATAGAAAGTTAGAGCATCAGTCCTCTTGTACTTAAGTCGGCATTGTGCCTTTTTTATTAAATTCGGATGCAATTTCTATGTTTCATCGTCAATAAGAAGGTCCAAGGGATACAGTAAATCTGAAGTTAAGCATCGGAATCTAAAACTGGTCTCACAGCAGTGGTTCAAATCATAGAAAGTAAGAGTGTCAGTCCTCTTGTACTTAAGTCGGCATTGTGCCTTTTGTATTAAATTCGGATGCAATTTCGGTGTTTCATCGTCACTAAGATGGTCCAAGGGATACAGTATACCTGAAGTTAAGCATCGGAATCTAAAACTGGACTCACAGGAGGGGTTCAAATCATAGAAAGTTAGAGTACCAGTCCTCTTGTACTTAGGTCGGCATTGTGCCTTTTTTATTAATTTCGGATGCAATTTCTGTGTTTCATCGTCAATAAGAACGTCCAAGGGATACAGTAAACCCGACACGAAGCATCGGAAACTGAAACTGGACTCACAGCAGAGGTTCAAATCATAGAAAGTTAGAGTATCAGTCCTCTTGTACTTAAGTCGGCATTGTGCCTTTTGTATTAAATTCGGATGCAATTTCTGTGTTTCATCGTCAATGAGAGGGTCCAAGGTATACAGTAAACCTGAAGTGAAGCATCGGAAACTAAAACTGGACTCACAGCATAGGTTCAATTCATATGAAGTTAGAGTTTCAGTCCTCTTGTACTTAATTCGGCATTGTGCCTTTTGTATTGATTTCGGATGCAATTTCTGTGTTTCATCGTCAATAAGAAGGTCCAAGGGATACAGTAAACCTGAAGTTAAGCAGAGGAAACTATAACTGGACTCACAGCAGAGGTTCACATCATAGAAAGTTAGTGTTTCAGTCCTCTTGTACGTAAGTCGGCATTGTGCCTTTTGTATTAAATTCGGAAGCAATTTCTGTGTTTCATCGTCAATAAGATGGTCCAAGGGATACAGTAAACCTGAAGTGAAGCATCGGAAACTAAAACTGGACTCACAGCAGAGGTTCAAATCATAGAAAGTTCGAGTTTCAGTGCTCTTGTACTTAAGTCGGCACTGTGCCTTTTGTATTAAATTCGGATGCAATTTCTGTGTTTCATCGTCAATAAGAGGGTCCAAGGGATACAGTAAACTCGAAGTCAAGCATCGGAATCTAAAACTGGACTCACAGGAGAGGTTCAAATCATAGAAAGTTAGAGTATCAGTCCTCTTGTACTTAAATCGGCATTGTTCCTTTTTATTAAATTCGGATGCAATTTCTGTGTTTCATCGTCAGTAAGAAGGTCCAAGGGATACAGTAAACCTGACGTGAAGCATCGGAAACTAAAACTGGACTCACAGCAGAGGTTCAAATCATAGAAAGTTAGGGTATCAGTCCTCTTGCGCTTAAGTCGGCATTGTGCCTTTTGTATTAAATTCGGATGCAATTTCTGTGTTTCATGGTCAATAAGAAGGTCCAAGGGAAACAGTAAACCTGAAGTAAAGCAACGGAAACTAAAACTGGACTCACAGCAGAGGTTCAAATCATAGAAAGTTAGAGTATCAGTCCTCTTGTACTTAAGTCGGCATTGTGCCTTTTGTATTAAATTCGGATGCAATTTCTGTGTTTCATCGTCAATAAGAAGATCCAATGGAAACAGTAAACCTGGAGTAAAGCATCGGAAACTAAAACTGGACTCACAGCATAGGTTCAAAACATAGAAAGTTATAGTTTCAGTCCTCTTGTACTTAAGTCGGCATTGTGCCTTTTGTATTAAATTCGGATGCAATTTCTGTGTTTCATCGTCAATAAGAAGGTCCAAGGGATACAGTAAACCTGAAGTTAAGCATCGGAATCTAAAACTGGTCTCACAGCAGTGGTTCAAATCATAGACAGTTAGAGTTTCAGTCCTCTTGTACTTAAGTCGGCATTGTGCCTTTTGTATTAAATTCGGATGCAATTTCTGTGTTTCATCGTCAATAAGAAGGTCCAAGGGATACAGTAAACCTGAAGTTAAGTATCGGAATCTAAAACTGGACCCACAGGAGGGGTTCAAATCATAGAAAGTTAGAGTACCAGTCCTCTTGTACTTAAGTCGGCATTGTGCCTTTTTTATTAATTTCGGATGCAATTTCTGTGTTTCATCGTCAATAAGAAGGTCCAAGGGATACAGTAAACCTGACGTGAAGCATCGGAAACTAAAACTGGACTCACAGCAGAGGTTCAAATCATAGAAAGTTAGAGTATCAGTCCTCTTGTACTTAAGTCGGCATTGTGCTTTTGTATTAAATTCGGATGCAATTTCTGTCTTTCATCGTCAATAAGAAGGTCCAAGGGATACAGTAAACCTGAAGTTAAGCATCGGAATCTAAAACTGGACTCACAGGAGGGGTTCAAATCATAGAAAGTTAGAGCATCAGTCCTCTTGTACTTAAGTCGGCATTGTGCCTTTTTTATTATATTCGGATGCAATTTCTGTGCTTCATCGTCAATAAGAAGGTCCAAGGGATACAGTAAACCTGAAGTTAAGCATCGGAATCTAAAACTGGACTCAACAGGAGGGGTTCAAATCATAGATTGTTAGAGTATCACACCTCTTGTACTTAAGTCGGCATCGTGCCTTTTGTATTAAATTCGGATGCAATTTCTGTGTTTCATCGTCAATACGAAGGTCCCAGGGATACAGTAAACCTGAAGTGAAGCATCGGAAACTAAAACTGGACTCACAGCAGAGGTTCAAATCATAGAAAGTTAGAGTTTCAGTCCTCTTGTACTTAAGTCGGCATTGTGCCTTTTGTATTATATTCGGATGCAATTTCTGTGTTTCATCGTCAATAAGAAGGTCCAAGGGATATAGTAACCTGAAGTGAAGCATCGGAAACTAAAACTGGACTCACAGCAGAGGTTCAAAACATAGAAAGTTAGAGTTTCAGTCCACTTGTACCTATGTCGGCATTGTGCCTTTTGTATTAAATTCGGATGCAATTTCTGTGTTTCATCGTCAATAAGAAGGTCCAAGGGATACAGTAAACCTGAAGTTAAGCATCGGAAACTAAAACTGGACTCACAGCAGAGGTTCTAATCATAGAAAGTTAGAGTTTCAGTCCTCTTGTACGTAAGTCGACATTGTGCCTTTTGTATTAAATTCGGAAGCAATTCTGTGTTTCATCGTCAATAAGAAGGTCCAAGGGATACAGTAAACCTCAATTGAAGGCATCGGAAACTGAAACTGGACTCACAGCAGAGGTTCAATTCTTAGAAAATTATAGTTTCAGTCCTCTTGTACTTAAGTCGGCATTGTGCCTTTTTTATTAAATTCGGATGCAATTTCTGTGTTTCATCGTCAATAAGAGGGTCCAAGGGATACAGTAAACCCAAAGAGAAGCATTGGAATCTAAAACTAGACTCACAGGAGAGGTTCAAATCATAGAAAGTTAGAATATCAGCCCTTTGGTACTTAAGTCGGCATTGTGCCTTTTGTATTAAATTCGGATGCAATTTCTGTGTTTCATCGTCAATAAGAAGGTCCAAGGGATACAGTAAACCAGAAGTTAAGCATTGGAATCTAAAACTGGACTCACAGGAGGGGTTCAAATCATTGAAAGTTAGAGTATCAGTCCTCTTGTACTTAAGTCGGCATTGTGCCTTTTTTATTAAATTCGGATGCAATTTCTGTGTTTCATCGTCAATAAGAAGGTCCAAGGGATACAGTAAACCTGACGTGAAGCATCGGAAACTAAAACTGGACTCACAGCAGAGGTTCAAATCATAGAAAGTTAGAGTATCAGTCCTCTTGTACGTAAGTCGCATTGTGCTTTTGTATTAAATTCGGATGCTATTTCTGTGTTTCATCGTCAATAAGAAGGTCCAAGGGATACAGTAAACCTGAAGTTAAGCATCGGAATCTAAAACTCGACTCACAGGAGGGGTTCAAATCATAGAAAGTTAGAGCATCAGTCCTCTTGTACTTAGGTCGGCATTGTGCCTTTTTTATTAAATTCGGATGCAATTCTGTGTTTCATCGTCAATAAGAAGGTCCAAGGTATACAGTAAACCTGAAGTTAAGCATCGGAATCTAAAACTGGACTCAACAGGAGGGGTTCAAATCATAGAATGTTAGAGTATCAGTCCTCTTGTATTTAAGTCGGCATTGTGCCTTTTTTATTAAATTCGGATGCCTTTTCAGTGTTACATCGTCAATAAGAAGGTCCCAGGGATACAGTAAATGTGAAGTGAAGCATCGGAAACTAAAACTGGACTCACAGCAGAGGTTCAAATCATAGAAAGTTAGAGTATCAGTCCTCTTGTACTTAAGTCGGCATTGCGCCTTTTGTATTAAATTCGGATGCAATTTGTGTGTTTCATCGTCAATAAGAAGGCCCAAGGGATACAGTAAACCTGAAGTGAAGCATCGGAAACTAAACTGGACTCACTGCAGAGGTTCAAAACATAGAAAGTTAGAGTTTCAGTCCTCTTGTACTTAAGTTGGCATTGTGCCTTTTTATAAATTCCGATGCAATTTCTGTGTTTCATCGTCAATAAGAAGGTCCAAGGGATACAGTAAACCTAACGTTAAGCATCGGAAACTAAAACTGGACTCACAGCAGAGGTTCAAATCATAGAAAGTTAGAGTATCATTCCTTTGGTACTTAAGTCGGCATTGTGCCTTTTGTATTAAATTCGGATGCAATTTCTGTGTTTCATCGTCTATAAGAAGGTCCAAGGGATACAGTAAACCAGAAGTTAAGCATTGGAATCTAAAACTGGACTCATAGGAGGGGTTAAATCATTGAAAGTTAGAGTATCAGTCCTCTTGTACTTAAGTCGGCATTGTGCCATTTTTATTAAATTCGGATGCAATTTCTGTGTTTCATCGTCAATAAGAAGGTCCAAGGGATACAGTAAACCTGACGTGAAGCATCGGAAACTAAAACTGGACTCACAGCAGAGGTTCAAATCATAGAAAGTTAGAGTATCAGTCCTCTTGTACTTAAGTCGGCATTGTGCTTTTGCATTAAATTCGGATGCAATTTCTGTGTTTCATCGTCAATAAGAAGGTCCAAGGGATACAGTAAACCTGAAGTTAAGCATCGGAATCTAAAACTCGACTCACAGAAGGGGTTCAAATCATAGAAAGTTAGAGCATCAGTCCTCTTGTACTTAAGTCGGCATTGTGCCTTTTTTATTAAATTCAGATGCAATTTCTGTGTTTTATCGTCAATAAGAAGGTCCAAGGGATACAGTAAACCTGAAGTTAAGCATCGGAAACTAAAACTGGACTCAACAGGAGGGGTTCAAATCATAGAATGTTAGAGTTATCAGTCCTCTTGTACTTAAGTCGGCATTGTGCCTTTTTTATTAAATTCGGATGCAATTTCTGTGTTTCATCGTCAATAAGAAGGTCCGAGGGATACAGTAAATGTGAAGTGAAGCATCGGAAACTAAAACTGGACTCACAGCAGAGGTTCAAATCATAGAAAGTTAGAGGTTTCAGTCCTCTTGTACGTAAGTCGGCATTGTGCCTTTTGTATTAAATTCGGAAGCAATTTCTGTGTTTCATCGTCAATAAGTAGGTCCAAGGGACAGTAAACCTGAAGTGAAGCATCGTAAACTATAACTGGACTCACAGCAGAGGTTCAATTCATAGAAAATTAGAGTTTCAGTCCTCTTGTACTTAAGTCGGCATTGTGCCTTTTTTATTAAATTCGGATGCAGTTTCTGTGCTTCATCGTCAATAAGAAGTCCAAGGGATACAGTAAACCTGAAGTGAAGCATCTTGAACTAAAACAGGACTCACAGCAGAGGTTCATATCATTGAAAGTTAGAGTATCAGTAGCCTTGTGCTTAAGTGGGCATTGTGCCTTTTGTATTGACTTCGGATGCAATTTCTGTGTTTCATCGTCAGTAAGAAGGTCCAAGGGATACAGTAAACCTGAAGTTAAGCATCGGAATCTAAAAACCGACTCACAGGAGGGGTTTCAAATCATAGAAAGTTAGAGTATCAGTCCTCTTGTACTTAAGTCGGCATTGTGTCTTTTTTATTAAGTTCGGATGCAATTTCTGTGTTTCCTCGTCAATAAGAAGGTCCAAAGGATACAGTAAACCTGAAGTTAAGCAACAGAATCTAAAACTGGACTCACAGGAGTGGTTCAAATCATACAAAGTTAGAGTATCAGTCCTCTTGTACTTAACTCGGCATTGTGCCTTTTTTATTAATTCGGATGCAATTTCTGTGTTTCATCGTCAATAAGATGGTCCAAGGATACAGTAAACCTGAAGTTAAGCATCGGAATCTAAAACTCGACTCACAGAAGGGGTTCAAATCATAGAAAGTTAGAGCATCAGTCCTCTTGTACTTAAGTCGGCATTGTGCCTTTTTTATTAAATTCAGATGCAATTTCTGTGTTTTATCGTCAATAAGAAGGTCCAAGGATACAGTAAACCTGAAGTTAAGCATCGGAAACTAAAACTGGACTCAACAGGAGGGGTTCAAATCATAGAATGTTAGAGTATCAGTCCTCTTGTACTTAAGTCGGCATTGTGCCTTTTTTATTAAATTCGGATGCAATTTCTGTGTTTCATCGTCAATAAGAAGGTCCGAGGGATACAGTAAATGTGAAGTGAAGCATCGGAAACTAAAACTGGACTCACAGCAGAGGTTCAAATCAGAGAAAGTTAGAGTATCAGGTCCACTTGTACTTAAGTCGGCATTGTGCCTTTTTTTATTAAATTCGGATGCAATTTCTGTGTTTCAATCGTCAATAAGAAGGTACCAGGGATACAGTAAATGTGAAGTGAAGCATCGGAAACTAAACATGGACTCACAGCAGAGGTTCAAATCATAGAAAGTTAGAGTTTCAGTCCCCTTGTACTTAAGTCGGCATTGTGCCTTTTGTATTAAATTCGGATGCAATTTCTGTGTTTCATCGTCAATAAGAAGATCCAAGGATATAGTAAACCTGAAGTGAAGCATCGGAAACTAAAACTCGACTCACAGCAGAGGTTCAAATCATAGAAGTTAGAGTTTCAGTCCTCTAGTCCTTAAGTCGGCATTGGGCCTTTTTTATTAAATTTGGATGCAATTTCTGTGGTTCATCGTCAGTAAGAAGGTCCAAGGGATACAGTAAACCTGAAGTGAAGCATCGGAAACTAAAACTGGACTCACAGGAGGGGTTCAAATCATAGAAAGTTAGAGTATCAGTCCTCTCGTACCTAAGTCGGCATTGTGGCTTTTTTATTAAATTAGGATGCAATTTCTGTGTTTCATCGTCAATAAGAAGGTCCAAGGGATATAGTAAACCTGAAGTGAAGCATCGGAAACTAAAACTGGACTCAAAGGAGGGGTTCAAATCATAGAAAGTTAGAGAATCAGTCCTCTTGTACTTCAGTCGGCATTGTGCCTTTTTTATTAAATTCGGATGCAGTTTATGTGTTTCATCGTCAATAAGAAGGTCCAAGGGATACAGTAAACTGAAGTGAAGCATCTTGAACTAAAACTGGACTCACAGCAGAGGTTCAAATCATTGAAGTTAGAGTATCAGTAGCCTTGTGCTTAAGTCGGCATTGTGCCTGTTGTATTGACTTCGGATGCAATTTCTGTGTTTCATCGTCAATAAGAAGGTCCAAGGGATACAGTAAACCTGAAGTTAAGCATCGGAATCTAAAAACCGGACTCACAGGAGGGGTTCAAATCATAGAAAGTTAGAGTATCAGTCCTCTTGTACTTAAGTCGGCATTGTGTCTTTTTTATTAAGTTCGGATGCAATTTCTGTGTTTCATCGTCAATAAGAAGGTCCAAAGGATACAGTAAACCTGAAGTTAAGCAACAGAATCTAAAACTGGACTCACAGGAGTGTTCAAATCATACAAAGTTAGAGTATCAGTCCTCTTGTACTTAACTCGGCATTGTGCCTTTTTTATTAATTCGGATGCAATTTCTGTGTTTCATCGTCAATAAGATGGTCCACGGGATACAGTAAACCTGAAGTGAAGCAATCAGAAACTAAAACTGGACTCACAGCAGAGGTTCAAATCAGAGAAAGTTAGAGTATCAGTCCACTTGTACTTAAGTCGGCATTGTGCCTTTTTTATTAAATTCGGATGCAATTTCTGTGTTTCATCGTCAATAAGAGGTACCAGGGATACAGTAATGTGAAGTGAAGCATCGGAAACTAAAACTGGACTCACAGCAGAGGTTCAAATCATAGAAAGTTAGAGTTTCAGTCCCCATTGTACTTATGTCGGCATTGTGCCTTTTGTATTGAATTCGGATGCAATTTCTGTGTTTCATCGTCAATAAGAAGATCCAAGGGATATAGTAAACCTGAAGTGAAGCATCGGAAACTAAAACTCGACTCACAGCAGAGGTTCAAATCATAGAAGGTAAGAGTTTCAGTCCTCTAGTCCTTAAGTCGGCATTGGGCCTTTTTTATTAAATTTGGATGCAATTTCTGTGGTTCATCGTCAGTAAGAAGGTCCAAGGGATACAGTAAACCTGAAGTGAAGCGTCGGAAACTAAAACTGGACTCACAGGAGGGGTTCAAAATCATAGGAAAGTTAGAGTATCAGTCCTCTTGTACTTAAGTCGTCATTGTGTCGTTTTTATTAAATTCGGATGCAATTTCTGTGTTTCATCGTCAATAAGAAGGTCCAAGGGATACAGTAAACCTGAAGTTAAGCATCGGAAACTAAAACTGGACTCACAGGAGGGGTTCAAATCATAGAAAGTTAGAGTATCAGTCCTCTTGTACTTAAGTCGGCATTGTGCCTTTTGTATTAAATTCGGATGCTATTTCTGTGTTTCATCGTCAATAAGAAGGTCCTAGGGATACAGTAAACCTGAAGTTAAGCAACGTAATCTAAAACTGGACTCACAGAAGGGGTTCAAATTCATAGAAAGTTAGAGTATCAGTCCTCTTGTACTTAAGTCGGCATTGTGCCTTTTTTATAAATTCGGCTGCAATTTCTGTGTTTCATCGTCAATAAGATTGGTCCAAGGGATACAGTAAACCTGAAGTGAAGCATCAGAAACTAAAACTGGACTCACAGCAGAGGTTCAAATCATAGCAAGTTAGAGTATCAGTCCTCTTGTACTTAAGTCGGCATTGTGCCTTTTGTATTAAATTCGGATGCAATTTCTGTGTTTCATCGTCAATAAGAAGGTCAAGGGATACAGTAAACACGAAGTGAACATCGGAAACTTAAACTGGACTCACAGCAGAGTTCAAATCATATAAAGTTAGAGTTTCAGTCCTCTTGTACTTAAGTCAGCATTGTGCCTTTTGTATAAATTCGGATGCAATTTCTGTGTTTCATCGTCAATAGAAAGGTCCAAGGGATACAGTAAACCAGAAGTTAAGCATCGGAATCCGAATTTGGACTCACAGGAGGGTTCAAATAATAGAAAGTTAGAGAATCAGTCCTCTTGTACTGTACTTAAGTCGGCACTGTGCCTTTTTTATTAAATTCGGATGCAATTTCTGTTTTTCATCGTCAGTAAGAAGGTCCAAGGGATACAGTAACCCTGAAGTGAAGCATCGGAAACTAAAACTGGACTCACAGCAGAGGTTCAAATCATAGAAAGTTAGAGTATCTGTCCTCTTGTACTGAAGTCGGCATTGTGCCTTTTGTATTAAATTCGGATGCAATTTCTGTGTTACATGGTCAATAAGAAAGTCCAAGGGATACAGTAAACCTGAAGTGAAGCATCAGAAACTTAAACTGGTATCACAGCAGAGTTTCAAATCATAGAAAGTTACAGTTTCAGTCTTCTTGTACATCAGTCGGCATTGTGCCTTTTGTATTAAATTCGGATGCAATTTCTGTGTTTCATCGTCAATAAGAAGGTCCAAGGGATACAGTAAACCTGAAGTGAAGTAACGGAAACTAAAACTGAACTCACAGCAGAGGTTCAAATCATAGAAAGTTTGAGTTTCAGTCCACTTGTACTTAAGTCGGCATTGTGCCTTTTGTATTAAATTCGGATGCAATTTCTGTGTTTCATCGTCAATAAGAAGATCCAAGGGATATAGTGAACCTGAAGTGAAGCATCGGAAACTAAAACTGGACTCACAGCAGTGTTCAAATCATAGAAAGTTAGAGTTTCAGTCCTCTTGTACTTAAGTCGGCATTGTGCCTTTTTTATTAAATTCGGATGCAATTTCTGTGTTTCATCGTCAATAAGAAGGTCCAAGGGATACAGTAAACCTGAAGTGAAGCATCGGAAACTAAAACTGGACTCACAGGAGGAGTTCAAATCATAGAAAGTTAGAGTATCAGTCCTCTTGTACTTAAGTCGTCATTGTGTCGTTTTTATTAAATTCGGATGCAATTTCTGTGTTTCATCGTCAATAAGAAGGTCCAAGGGATACAGAAAACCTGAAGTTAAGCATCGGAATCTAAAACTGGACTCACAGGAGGGGTTCAAATCATAGAAAGTTAGAGTATCAGTCCTCTTGCACTTAAGTCGGCATTGTGCCTTTTCTATTAAATTCGGATGCAATATCTGTGTTTCATCGTCAAGAAGAAGGTCCAAGGGCTACAGTAAACCTGAAGTGAAGCATCGGAAACTAAAACTGGACTCACAGCAGAGGTTCAAATCATAGAAAGTTAGAGTATCAGTCCTCTTGTACTCAAGTCGGCATTGTGCCTTTTGTATTAAATTCGAATGCAATTTCTGTGTTTCATCGTCAATAAGAAGGTCCAAGGGATACAGTAAACCTGAAGTGAAGCATCGGAAACTTAAACTCCAGTCACAGCAGAGGTTCAAATCATAGAAAGTTACAGTTTCAGTCCTCTTGTACTTAAGTCGGCATTGTGCCTTTTGTATTAAATTCGGATGCAATTTCTGTGTTTCATCGTCAATAAGAAGGTCCAAGGGATACAGTAAACCTGAAGTGAAGCATCGGAAACGAAAACTGGACTCACAGCAGAGGTTCAAATCATAGAAAGTTAGAGTTTCAGTCCACTTGTACGTAAGTCGGCATTGTGATCTTTGTATAAAATTCGGATGCAATTTCTGTGTTTCATCGTCAATAAGAAGATACAAGGGATACAGTAAACCAGAAGTTAAGCATCGGAATCAGAAACTGGACTCACAGGAGGGGTTCAAATCATAGAAAGTTAGAGGATTAGTCCTCTTGTACCTAAGTCGGCATTGTGCCGTTTGTATTAAATTCGGATCCAATTTCTGTGTTTCATCGTCAATAAGAAGGTCCAAGGGTTACAGTAAACCTGAAGTTAAGCATCGGAATCTAAAACTGGTCCCACAGCAGTGGTTCAAATCATAGAAAGTTAGAGTTTCAGTCCTCTTGTACTTAAGTCGGCATTGTGCCTTTTGTATTAAATCCGGATGCAATTTCTGTGTTTCATCGTCGATAAGATGGTCCAAGGGATACAGTAAACCTGAAGTGAAGCATCAGAAACTAAAACTGGACTCACGGCAGAGGTTCAAATCATAGAAAGTTAGAGTATCAGTCCTCTTGTACTTAAGTCGGCATTGTGCCTTTTGTATTAAATTCGGATGCAATTTCTGTGTTACATCGTCAATAAGAAGGTCCAAGGGATACAGTAAACCTGAAGTGAAACATCGGAAACTTAAACTGGACTCACAGCAGAGGTTCAAATCATATAAAGTTAGAGTTTCAGTCCTCTTGTACTTAAGTCGGCATTGTGCCTTTTGTATTAAATTCGGATGCAATTTCTGTGTTTCATCGTCAATCGGAAGGTCCAAGGGATACAGTAAACCAGAAGTTAAGCATCGGAATCCGAAACTGGACTCACAGGAGGGGTTCAAATCATGGAAAGTTAGAGAATCAGTCCTCTTGTACTTAAGTCGGCACTGTGCCTTTTTTATTAAATTCGGATGCAATTTCTGTTTTTCATCGTCAGTAAGAAGGTACAAGGGATACAGTAAACCTGAAGTGAAGCATCGGAAACTAAAACTGGACTCACAGGAGGGCTTCAAATCATAGAAAGTTAGAGTATCAGTCCTCTTGTACTTAAGTCGTCATTGTGTCGTTTTTATTAAATTCGAATGCAATTTCTGTGTTTCATCGTCAATAAGAAGATCCAAGGGATACAGTAAACCTGAAGTTAAGCATCGGAATCTAAAACTGGACTCACAGGAGGGGTTCAAATCATAGAAAGTTGGAGTATCAGTCCTCTTGTACTTAAGTCGGCATTGTGCCCTTTTTATTAAATTCGGATGCAATTTCTGTGTTTCATCGTCAATAAGAAGGTCCAAGGGATACAGTAAACCTGAAGTGAAGCATCGGAAACTAAAACTGGACTCACAGCAGAGGTTCAAATCATAGAAAGTTAGAGTATCTGTCCTCTTGTACTGAAGTCGGCATTGTGCCTTTTGTATTAAATTCGGATGCAATTTCTGTGTTACATCGTCAATAAGAAAGTCCAAGGGATACAGTAAACCTGAAGTGAAGCATCGGAAACTTAAACTGGTATCACAGCAGAGGTTCAAATCATAGAAAGTTACAGTTTCAGTCTTCTTGTACTTCAGTCGGCATTGTGCCTTTTGTATCAAATTCGGATGCAATTTCTGTGTTTCATCGTCAATAAGAAGATCCAAGGGATATAGTGAACCTGAAGTGAAGCATCTGAAACTAAAACTGGACTCACAGCAGAGGTTCTAATCATAGAAAGTTAGAGTTTCAGCCCTCTTGGACTTAAGTCGGCATTGTGCCTTTTTTATTAAGTTCGAATGCAATTTCTGTGTTTCATCGTCAATAAGAAGGTCCAAGGGATACAGTAAACCTGAAGTGAAGCATCGGAAACTAAAACCGGACTCACAGGAGGAGTTCAAATCATAGAAAGTTAGAGTATCAGTCCTCTTTTACTTAAGTTGTCATTGCGTCGTTTTTATTAAATTCGGATGCAATTCCTGTGTTTCATCGTCAATAAGAAGGTCCAAGGGATACAGTAAACCTGAAGTTAAGCATCGGAATCTAAAACTGGACTCACAGGAGGGGTTCAAATCATAGAAAAATGGAGTATCAGTCCTCTTGTACTTAAGTCGGCATTGTGCCTTTTCTATTAAAGTCGGATGCAATATCTGTGTTTCATCGTCAATAAGAAGGTCCAAGGGCTACATTAAACCTGAAGTGAAGCATCGGAAACTAAAACTGGACTCACAGCAGAGGTTCAAATCATAGAATGTTAGAGTATCAGTCCTCTTGTACTTAAGTCGGCATTGTGCCTTTTGTATTAAATTCGGATGCAATTTCTGTGTTTCATCGTCAATAAGAAGGTCCAAGGGATACAGTAAACCTGAAGTGAAGCATCGGAAACTTAAACTCCACTCACAGCAGAGGTTCAAATCATATAAAGTTAGAGTTTCAGTCCTCTTGTACTGAAGTCGGCATTGTGCCTTTTGTATTAAATTCGGATGCAATTTCTGTGTTTCATCGTCAATAAGAAGGTCCAAGGGATACAGTAAACCTGAAGTGAAGCATCGGAAACGAAAACTGGACTCACAGCAGAGGTTCAAATCATAGAAAGTTAGAGTTTCAGTCCTCTTGTACTTAAGTCGGCATTGTGCCTTTTGTATTAAATTCGGATGCAATTTCTGTGTTTCATCGTCAATAAGAAGGTCCAAGGGATACAGTAAACCAGAAGTTAAGCATTGGAATCTAAAACTGGACTCACAGGAGGGGTTCAAATCATAGAAATTTAGAGTATCAGTCCTCTTGTACTTAAGTCGGCATTGTGCCTTTTTTATTAAATTCGGATGCAATTTCTGTGTTTCATCGTCAATAAGACGGTCCAAGGGATATAGTAAACCTGAAGTGAAGCATCGGAAACTAAAACTGGACTCACAGGAGGGGTTCAAATCATAGAAAGTTAGAGTATCAGTCCTCTTGCACTTAAGTCGGCATTGTGCCTTTTCTATTAAATTCGGATGCAATATCTGTGTTTCATCGTCAAGAAGAAGGTCCAAGGGCTACAGTAAACCTGAAGTGAAGCATCGGAAACTAAAACTGGACTCACAGCAGAGGTTCAAATCATAGAAAGTTAGAGTATCAGTCCTCTTGTACTCAAGTCGGCATTGTGCCTTTTGTATTAAATTCGAATGCAATTTCTGTGTTTCATCGTCAATAAGAAGGTCCAAGGGATACAGTAAACCTGAAGTGAAGCATCGGAAACTTAAACTCCAGTCACAGCAGAGGTTCAAATCATAGAAAGTTACAGTTTCAGTCCTCTTGTACTTAAGTCGGCATTGTGCCTTTTGTATTAAATTCGGATGCAATTTCTGTGTTTCATCGTCAATAAGAAGGTCCAAGGGATACAGTAAACCTGAAGTGAAGCATCGGAAACGAAAACTGGACTCACAGCAGAGGTTCAAATCATAGAAAGTTAGAGTTTCAGTCCACTTGTACGTAAGTCGGCATTGTGATCTTTGTATAAAATTCGGATGCAATTTCTGTGTTTCATCGTCAATAAGAAGATACAAGGGATACAGTAAACCAGAAGTTAAGCATCGGAATCAGAAACTGGACTCACAGGAGGGGTTCAAATCATAGAAAGTTAGAGGATTAGTCCTCTTGTACCTAAGTCGGCATTGTGCCGTTTGTATTAAATTCGGATCCAATTTCTGTGTTTCATCGTCAATAAGAAGGTCCAAGGGTTACAGTAAACCTGAAGTTAAGCATCGGAATCTAAAACTGGTCCCACAGCAGTGGTTCAAATCATAGAAAGTTAGAGTTTCAGTCCTCTTGTACTTAAGTCGGCATTGTGCCTTTTGTATTAAATCCGGATGCAATTTCTGTGTTTCATCGTCAATCAGAAGGTCCAAGGGATACAGTAAACCAGAAGTTAAGCATTGGAATCAAAAACTGGACTCACAGGAGGGGTTCAAATCATAGAAAGTTAGAGTATCAGTCCTCTTGTACTTAAGTCGGCATTGTGCCTCTTTTATTAAATTCGGATGCAATTTCTGTGTTTCATCGTCGATAAGATGGTCCAAGGGATACAGTAAACCTGAAGTGAAGCATCAGAAACTAAAACTGGACTCACGGCAGAGGTTCAAATCATAGAAAGTTAGAGTATCAGTCCTCTTGTACTTAAGTCGGCATTGTGCCTTTTGTATTAAATTCGGATGCAATTTCTGTGTTACATCGTCAATAAGAAGGTCCAAGGGATACAGTAAACCTGAAGTGAAACATCGGAAACTTAAACTGGACTCACAGCAGAGGTTCAAATCATATAAAGTTAGAGTTTCAGTCCTCTTGTACTTAAGTCGGCATTGTGCCTTTTGTATTAAATTCGGATGCAATTTCTGTGTTTCATCGTCAATCGGAAGGTCCAAGGGATACAGTAAACCAGAAGTTAAGCATCGGAATCCGAAACTGGACTCACAGGAGGGGTTCAAATCATGGAAAGTTAGAGAATCAGTCCTCTTGTACTTAAGTCGGCACTGTGCCTTTTTTATTAAATTCGGATGCAATTTCTGTTTTTCATCGTCAGTAAGAAGGTACAAGGGATACAGTAAACCTGAAGTGAAGCATCGGAAACTAAAACTGGACTCACAGGAGGGCTTCAAATCATAGAAAGTTAGAGTATCAGTCCTCTTGTACTTAAGTCGTCATTGTGTCGTTTTTATTAAATTCGAATGCAATTTCTGTGTTTCATCGTCAATAAGAAGATCCAAGGGATACAGTAAACCTGAAGTTAAGCATCGGAATCTAAAACTGGACTCACAGGAGGGGTTCAAATCATAGAAAGTTGGAGTATCAGTCCTCTTGTACTTAAGTCGGCATTGTGCCCTTTTTATTAAATTCGGATGCAATTTCTGTGTTTCATCGTCAATAAGAAGGTCCAAGGGATACAGTAAACCTGAAGTGAAGCATCGGAAACTAAAACTGGACTCACAGCAGAGGTTCAAATCATAGAAAGTTAGAGTATCTGTCCTCTTGTACTGAAGTCGGCATTGTGCCTTTTGTATTAAATTCGGATGCAATTTCTGTGTTACATCGTCAATAAGAAAGTCCAAGGGATACAGTAAACCTGAAGTGAAGCATCGGAAACTTAAACTGGTATCACAGCAGAGGTTCAAATCATAGAAAGTTACAGTTTCAGTCTTTTTGTACTTCAGTCGGCATTGTGCCTTTTGTATCAAATTCGGATGCAATTTCTGTGTTTCATCGTCAATAAGAAGATCCAAGGGATATAGTGAACCTGAAGTGAAGCATCTGAAACTAAAACTGGACTCACAGCAGAGGTTCTAATCATAGAAAGTTAGAGTTTCAGCCCTCTTGGACTTAAGTCGGCATTGTGCCTTTTTTATTAATTTCGAATGCAATTTCTGTGTTTCATCGTCAATAAGAAGGTCCAAGGGATACAGTAAACCTGAAGTGAAGCATCGGAAACTAAAACCGGACTCACAGGAGGAGTTCAAATCATAGAAAGTTAGAGTATCAGTCCTCTTTTACTTAAGTTGTCATTGCGTCGTTTTTATTAAATTCGGATGCAATTCCTGTGTTTCATCGTCAATAAGAAGGTCCAAGGGATACAGTAAACCTGAAGTTAAGCATCGGAATCTAAAACTGGACTCACAGGAGGGGTTCAAATCATAGAAAAATGGAGTATCAGTCCTCTTGTACTTAAGTCGGCATTGTGCCTTTTCTATTAAATTCGGATGCAATATCTGTGTTTCATCGTCAATAAGAAGGTCCAAGGGCTACATTAAACCTGAAGTGAAGCATCGGAAACTAAAACTGGACTCACAGCAGAGGTTCAAATCATAGAATGTTAGAGTATCAGTCCTCTTGTACTTAAGTCGGCATTGTGCCTTTTGTATTAAATTCGGATGCAATTTCTGTGTTTCATCGTCAATAAGAAGGTCCAAGGGATACAGTAAACCTGAAGTGAAGCATCGGAAACTTAAACTCCACTCACAGCAGAGGTTCAAATCATATAAAGTTAGAGTTTCAGTCCTCTTGTACTGAAGTCGGCGTTGTGCCTTTTGTATTAAATTCGGATGCAATTTCTGTGTTTCATCGTCAATAAGAAGGTCCAAGGGATACAGTAAACCTGAAGTGAAGCATCGGAAACGAAAACTGGACTCACAGCAGAGGTTCAAATCATAGAAAGTTAGAGTTTCAGTCCTCTTGTACTTAAGTCGGCATTGTGCCTTTTGTATTAAATTCGGATGCAATTTCTGTGTTTCATCGTCAATAAGAAGGTCCAAGGGATACAGTAAACCAGAAGTTAAGCATTGGAATCTAAAACTGGACTCACAGGAGGGGTTCAAATCATAGAAATTTAGAGTATCAGTCCTCTTGTACTTAAGTCGGCATTGTGCCTTTTTTATTAAATTCGGATGCAATTTCTGTGTTTCATCGTCAATAAGACGGTCCAAGGGATATAGTAAACCTGAAGTGAAGCATCGGAAACTAAAACTGGACTCACAGGAGGGGTTCAAATCATAGAAAGTTAGAGTATCAGTCCTCTTGCACTTAAGTCGGCATTGTGCCTTTTCTATTAAATTCGGATGCAATATCTGTGTTTCATCGTCAAGAAGAAGGTCCAAGGGCTACAGTAAACCTGAAGTGAAGCATCGGAAACTAAAACTGGACTCACAGCAGAGGTTCAAATCATAGAAAGTTAGAGTATCAGTCCTCTTGTACTCAAGTCGGCATTGTGCCTTTTGTATTAAATTCGAATGCAATTTCTGTGTTTCATCGTCAATACGAAGGTCCAAGGGATACAGTAAACCTGAAGTGAAGCATCGGAAACTTAAACTCCAGTCACAGCAGAGGTTCAAATCATAGAAAGTTACAGTTTCAGTCCTCTTGTACTTAAGTCGGCATTGTGCCTTTTGTATTAAATTCGGATGCAATTTCTGTGTTTCATCGTCAATAAGAAGGTCCAAGGGATACAGTAAACCTGAAATGAAGCATCGGAAACGAAAACTGGACTCACAGCAGAGGTTCAAATCATAGAAAGTTAGAGTTTCAGTCCACTTGTACGTAAGTCGGCATTGTGATCTTTGTATAAAATTCGGATGCAATTTCTGTGTTTCATCGTCAATAAGAAGATACAAGGGATACAGTAAACCAGAAGTTAAGCATCGGAATCAGAAACTGGACTCACAGGAGGGGTTCAAATCATAGAAAGTTAGAGGATTAGTCCTCTTGTACCTAAGTCGGCATTGTGCCGTTTGTATTAAATTCGGATCCAATTTCTGTGTTTCATCGTCAATAAGAAGGTCCAAGGGTTACAGTAAACCTGAAGTTAAGCATCGGAATCTAAAACTGGTCCCACAGCAGTGGTTCAAATCATAGAAAGTTAGAGTTTCAGTCCTCTTGTACTTAAGTCGGCATTGTGCCTTTTGTATTAAATCCGGATGCAATTTCTGTGTTTCATCGTCAATCAGAAGGTCCAAGGGATACAGTAAACCAGAAGTTAAGCATTGGAATCAAAAACTGGACTCACAGGAGGGGTTCAAATCATAGAAAGTTAGAGTATCAGTCCTCTTGTACTTAAGTCGGCATTGTGCCTCTTTTATTAAATTCGGATGCAATTTCTGTGTTTCATCGTCGATAAGATGGTCCAAGGGATACAGTAAACCTGAAGTGAAGCATCAGAAACTAAAACTGGACTCACGGCAGAGGTTCAAATCATAGAAAGTTAGAGTATCAGTCCTCTTGTACTTAAGTCGGCATTGTGCCTTTTGTATTAAATTCGGATGCAATTTCTGTGTTACATCGTCAATAAGAAGGTCCAAGGGATACAGTAAACCTGAAGTGAAACATCGGAAACTTAAACTGGACTCACAGCAGAGGTTCAAATCATATAAAGTTAGAGTTTCAGTCCTCTTGTACTTAAGTCGGCATTGTGCCTTTTGTATTAAATTCGGATGCAATTTCTGTGTTTCATCGTCAATCGGAAGGTCCAAGGGATACAGTAAACCAGAAGTTAAGCATCGGAATCCGAAACTGGACTCACAGGAGGGGTTCAAATCATGGAAAGTTAGAGAATCAGTCCTCTTGTACTTAAGTCGGCACTGTGCCTTTTTTATTAAATTCGGATGCAATTTCTGTTTTTCATCGTCAGTAAGAAGGTACAAGGGATACAGTAAACCTGAAGTGAAGCATCGGAAACTAAAACTGGACTCACAGGAGGGCTTCAAATCATAGAAAGTTAGAGTATCAGTCCTCTTGTACTTAAGTCGTCATTGTGTCGTTTTTATTAAATTCGAATGCAATTTCTGTGTTTCATCGTCAATAAGAAGATCCAAGGGATACAGTAAACCTGAAGTTAAGCATCGGAATCTAAAACTGGACTCACAGGAGGGGTTCAAATCATAGAAAGTTGGAGTATCAGTCCTCTTGTACTTAAGTCGGCATTGTGCCCTTTTTATTAAATTCGGATGCAATTTCTGTGTTTCATCGTCAATAAGAAGGTCCAAGGGATACAGTAAACCTGAAGTGAAGCATCGGAAACTAAAACTGGACTCACAGCAGAGGTTCAAATCATAGAAAGTTAGAGTATCTGTCCTCTTGTACTGAAGTCGGCATTGTGCCTTTTGTATTAAATTCGGATGCAATTTCTGTGTTACATCGTCAATAAGAAAGTCCAAGGGATACAGTAAACCTGAAGTGAAGCATCGGAAACTTAAACTGGTATCACAGCAGAGGTTCAAATCATAGAAAGTTACAGTTTCAGTCTTCTTGTACTTCAGTCGGCATTGTGCCTTTTGTATCAAATTCGGATGCAATTTCTGTGTTTCATCGTCAATAAGAAGATCCAAGGGATATAGTGAACCTGAAGTGAAGCATCTGAAACTAAAACTGGACTCACAGCAGAGGTTCTAATCATAGAAAGTTAGAGTTTCAGCCCTCTTGGACTTAAGTCGGCATTGTGCCTTTTTTATTAAGTTCGAATGCAATTTCTGTGTTTCATCGTCAATAAGAAGGTCCAAGGGATACAGTAAACCTGAAGTGAAGCATCGGAAACTAAAACCGGACTCACAGGAGGAGTTCAAATCATAGAAAGTTAGAGTATCAGTCCTCTTTTACTTAAGTTGTCATTGCGTCGTTTTTATTAAATTCGGATGCAATTCCTGTGTTTCATCGTCAATAAGAAGGTCCAAGGGATACAGTAAACCTGAAGTTAAGCATCGGAATCTAAAACTGGACTCACAGGAGGGGTTCAAATCATAGAAAAATGGAGTATCAGTCCTCTTGTACTTAAGTCGGCATTGTGCCTTTTCTATTAAATTCGGATGCAATATCTGTGTTTCATCGCCAATAAGAAGGTCCAAGGGCTACATTAAACCTGAAGTGAAGCATCGGAAACTAAAACTGGACTCACAGCAGAGGTTCAAATCATAGAATGTTAGAGTATCAGTCCTCTTGTACTTAAGTCGGCATTGTGCCTTTTGTATTAAATTCGGATGCAATTTCTGTGTTTCATCGTCAATAAGAAGGTCCAAGGGATACAGTAAACCTGAAGTGAAGCATCGGAAACTTAAACTCCACTCACAGCAGAGGTTCAAATCATATAAAGTTAGAGTTTCAGTCCTCTTGTACTGAAGTCGGCATTGTGCCTTTTGTATTAAATTCGGATGCAATTTCTGTGTTTCATCGTCAATAAGAAGGTCCAAGGGATACAGTAAACCTGAAGTGAAGCATCGGAAACGAAAACTGGACTCACAGCAGAGGTTCAAATCATAGAAAGTTAGAGTTTCAGTCCTCTTGTACTTAAGTCGGCATTGTGCCTTTTGTATTAAATTCGGATGCAATTTCTGTGTTTCATCGTCAATAAGAAGGTCCAAGGGATACAGTAAACCAGAAGTTAAGCATTGGAATCTAAAACTGGACTCACAGGAGGGGTTCAAATCATAGAAATTTAGAGTATCAGTCCTCTTGTACTTAAGTCGGCATTGTGCCTTTTTTATTAAATTCGGATGCAATTTCTGTGTTTCATCGTCAATAAGACGGTCCAAGGGATATAGTAAACCTGAAGTGAAGCATCGGAAACTAAAACTGGACTCACAGGAGGGGTTCAAATCATAGAAAGTTAGAGTATCAGTCCTCTTGTACTTCAGTCGGCATTGTGCCTTTTTTATTAAATTCGGATGCAGTTTCTGTGTTTCATCGTCAATAAGAAGGTCCAAGGGATACAGTAAACCTGAAGTGAAGCATCTTGAATTAAAACTGGACTCACAGCAGAGGTTCAAATCATAGAAAGTTAGAGTATCAGTCGCCTTGTACTTAACTCGGCATTGTGCCTTTTGTATTGACTTCGGATGCAATTTCTGTGTTTCATCGTCAATAAGAAGGTCCAAGGGATACAGTAAAACTGAAGTTAAGCATCGGAATCTGAAACTGGACTCACAGGAGGGGTTCAAATCATAGAAAGTTAGAGTATCAGTCCTCTTGTACTGAAGTCGGCATTGAGTCTTTTTTATTAAACTCGGATGCAATTTCTGTGTTTCATCGTCAATAAGAAGGTCCAAAGGATACAGTAAACCTGAAGTTAAGCATCGGAAACTAAAACTGGACTCACAGCAGAGGTTCAAATCATAGAAAGTTAGAGTATCAGTCCTCTTGTACTTAAGTCGGCATTGTGCTTTTGTATTAAATTCGGATGCAATTTCTGTGTTTCATCGTCAATAAGAAGGTCCAAGGGATACAGTAAACCTGAAGTTAAGCATCGGAATCTAAAACTCGACTCACAGGAGGGGTTCAAATCATAGAAAGTTAGAGCATCAGTCCTCTTGTACTTAGGTCGGCATTGTGCCATTTTTATTAAATTCGGATGTAATTTCTGTGTTTCATCGTCAATAAGAAGGTCCAAGGTATACAGTAAACCTGAAGTTAAGCATCGGAATCTAAAACTGGACTAAACAGGAGGGGTTCAAATCATAGAATGTTAGAGTATCAGTCCTCTTGTATGTAAGTCGGCATTGTGCCTTTTTTATTAAATTCGGATGCCTTTTCTGTGTTACATCGTCAATAAGAAGGTCCCAGGGATACAGTAAATGTGAAGTGAAGCATCGGAAACTAAAACTGGACTCACAGCAGAGGTTCAAATCATAGAAAGTTAGAGTATCAGTCCTCTTGTACTTAAGTCGGCATTGTGTCTTTTGTATTAAATTCGGATGCAATTTCTGTGTTTCATCGTCAATAAGACGGTCCAAGGGATACAGTAAACCTGAAGTTAAGCATCGGAATCTAAAACTGGACTCACAGGGGGGGTTCAAATCATAGAAAGTTAGAGTATCAGTCCTCTTGCACTTAAGTCGGCATTGTGCCTTTTCTATTAAATTCGGATGCAATATCTGTGTTTCATCGTCAAGAAGAAGGTCCAAGGGCTACAGTAAACCTGAAGTGAAGCATCGGAAACTAAAACTGGACTCACAGCAGAGGTTCAAATCATAGAAAGTTAGAGTATCAGTCCTCTTGTACTTAAGTCGGCATTGTGCCTTTTGTATTAAATTCGAATGCTATTTCTGTGTTTCATCGTCAATAAGAAGGTCCAAGGGATACAGTAAACCTGAAGTGAAGCATCGGAAACTTAAACTCCAGTCACAGCAGAGGTTCAAATCATAGAAAGTTACAGTTTCAGTCCTCTTGTACTTAAGTCGGCATTGTGCCTTTTGTATTAAATTCGGATGCAATTTCTGTGTTTCATCGTCAATAAGAAGGTCCAAGGGATACAGTAAACCTGAAATGAAGCATCGGAAACGAAAACTGGACTCACAGCAGAGGTTCAAATCATAGAAAGTTAGAGTTTCAGTCCACTTGTACGTAAGTCGGCATTGTGATCTTTGTATTAAATTCGGATGCAATTTCTGTGTTTCATCGTCAATAAGAAGATACAAGGGATACAGTAAACCAGAAGTTAAGCATCGGAATCAGAAACTGGACTCACAGGAGGGGTTCAAATCATAGAAAGTTAGAGGATTAGTGCTCTTGTACCTAAGTCGGCATTGTGCCGTTTGTATTAAATTCGAATGCTATTTCTGTGTTTCATCGTCAATAAGAAGGTCCAAGGGTTACAGTAAACCTGAAGTTAAGCATCGGAATCTAAAACTGGTCCCACAGCAGTGGTTCAAATCATAGAAAGTTAGAGTTTCAGTCCTCTTGTACTTAAGTCGGCATTGTGCCTTTTGTATTAAATTCGGATGCAATTTCTGTGTTTCATCGTCAATAAGAAGGTCCAAGGGATACAGTAAACCAGAAGTTAAGCATTGGAATTAAAAACTGGACTCACAGGAGGGGTTCAAATCATAGAAAGTTAGAGTATCAGTCCTCTTGTACTTAAGTCGGCATTGTGCTTTTGCATTAAATTCGGATGCAATTTCTGTGTTTCATCGTCAATAAGATGGTCCAAGGGATACAGTAAACCTGAAGTGAAGCATCAGAAACTAAAACTGGACTCACAGCAGAGGTTCAAATCATAGAAAGTTAGAGTATCAGTCCTCTTGTACTTAAGTCGGCATTGTGCCTTTTGTATTAAATTCGGATGCAATTTCTGTGTTACATCGTCAATAAGAAGGTCCAAGTTATACAGTAAACCTGAAGTGAAACATCGGAAACTTAAACTGGACTCACAGCAGAGGTTCAAATCATATAAAGTTAGAGTTTCAGTCCTCTTGTACTTAAGTCGGCATTGTGCCTTTTGTATTAAATTCGGATGCAATTTCTGTGTTTCATCGTCAATCGGAAGGTCCAAGGGATACAGTAAACCAGACGTTAAGCATCGGAATCCGAAACTGGACTCACAGGAGGGGTTCAAATCATAGAAAGTTAGAGAATCAGTCCTCTTGTACTTAAGTCGGCACTGTGCCTTTTTTATTAAATTCAAATGCAATTTCTGTTTTTCATCGTCAGTAAGAAGGTACAAGGGATACAGTAAACCTGAAGTGAAGCATCGGAATCTAAAACTGGACTCACAGGAGGGGTTCAAATCATAGAAAGTTGGAGTATCAGTCCTCTTGTACTTAAGTCGGCATTGTGCCCTTTTTATTAAATTCGGATGCAATATCTGTGTTTCATCGTCAATAAGAAGGTCCAAGGGCTACATTAAACCTGAAGTGAAGCATCGGAAACTAAAACTGGACTCACAGCAGAGGTTCAAATCATAGAATGTTAGAGTATCAGTCCTCTTGTACTTAAGTCGGCATTGTGCCTTTTGTATTAAATTCGGATGCAATTTCTGTGTTTCATCGTCAATAAGAAGGTCCAAGGGATACAGTAAACCTGAAGTGAAGCATCGGAAACTTAAACTCCACTCACAGCAGAGGTTCAAATCATATAAAGTTAGAGTTTCAGTCCTCTTGTACTGAAGTCGGCATTGTGCCTTTTGTATTAAATTCGGATGCAATTTCTGTGTTTCATCGTCAATAAGAAGGTCCAAGGGCTACAGTAAACCTGAAGTGAAGCATCGGAAACGAAAACTGGACTCACAGCAGAGGTTCAAATCATAGAAAGTTAGAGTTTCAGTCCTCTTGTACTTAAGTCGGCATTGTGCCTTTTGTATTAAATTCGGATGCAATTTCTGTGTTTCATCGTCAATAAGAAGGTCCAAGGGATACAGTAAACCAGAAGTTAAGCATTGGAATCTAAAACTGGACTCACAGGAGGGGTTCAAATCATAGAAATTTAGAGTATCAGTCCTCTTGTACTTAAGTCGGCATTGTGCCTTTTTTATTAAATTCGGATGCAATTTCTGTGTTTCATCGTCAATAAGACGGTCCAAGGGATATAGTAAACCTGAAGTGAAGCATCGGAAACTAAAACTGGACTCACAGGAGGGGTTCAAATCATAGTAAGTTAGAGTATCAGTCCTCTTGTACTTCAGTCGGCATTGTGCCTTTTTTATTAAATTCGGATGCAGTTTCTGTGTTTCATCGTCAATAAGAAGGTCCAAGGGATACAGTAAACCTGAAGTGAAGCATCTTGAACTAAAACTGGACTCACAGCAGAGGTTCAAATCATAGAAAGTTAGAGTATCAGTCGCCTTGTACTTAACTCGGCATTGTGCCTTTTGTATTGACTTCGGATGCAATTTCTGTGTTTCATCGTCAATAAGAAGGTCCAAGGGATACAGTAAAACTGAAGTTAAGCATCGGAATCTGAAACTGGACTCACAGGAGGGGTTCAAATCATAGAAAGTTAGAGTATCAGTCCTCTTGTACTGAAGTCGGCATTGTGTCTTTTTTATTAAACTCGGATGCAATTTCTGTGTTTCATCGTCAATAAGAAGGTCCAAAGGATACAGTAAACCTGAAGTTAAGCATCGGAAACTAAAACTGGACTCACAGCAGAGGTTCAAATCATAGAAAGTTAGAGTATCAGTCCTCTTGTACTTAAGTCGGCATTGTGCTTTTGTATTAAATTCGGATGCAATTTCTGTGTTTCATCGTCAATAAGAAGGTCCAAGGGATACAGTAAACCTGAAGTTAAGCATCGGAATCTAAAACTCGACTCACAGGAGGGGTTCAAATCATAGAAAGTTAGAGCATCAGTCCTCTTGTACTTAGGTCGGCATTGTGCCATTTTTATTAAATTCGGATGTAATTTCTGTGTTTCATCGTCAATAAGAAGGTCCAAGGTATACAGTAAACCTGAAGTTAAGCATCGGAATCTAAAACTGGACTCAACAGGAGGGGTTCAAATCATAGAATGTTAGAGTATCAGTCCTCTTGTATGTAAGTCGGCATTGTGCCTTTTTTATTAAATTCGGATGCCTTTTCTGTGTTACATCGTCAATAAGAAGGTCCCAGGGATACAGTAAATGTGAAGTGAAGCATCGGAAACTAAAACTGGACTCACAGCAGAGGTTCAAATCATAGAAAGTTAGAGTATCAGTCCTCTTGTACTTAAGTCGGCATTGTGTCTTTTGTATTAAATTCGGATGCAATTTCTGTGTTTCATCGTCAATAAGACGGTCCAAGGGATACAGTAAACCTGAAGTTAAGCATCGGAATCTAAAACTGGACTCACAGGGGGGGTTCAAATCATAGAAAGTTAGAGTATCAGTCCTCTTGCACTTAAGTCGGCATTGTGCCTTTTCTATTAAATTCGGATGCAATATCTGTGTTTCATCGTCAAGAAGAAGGTCCAAGGGCTACAGTAAACCTGAAGTGAAGCATCGGAAACTAAAACTGGACTCACAGCAGAGGTTCAAATCATAGAAAGTTAGAGTATCAGTCCTCTTGTACTTAAGTCGGCATTGTGCCTTTTGTATTAAATTCGAATGCTATTTCTGTGTTTCATCGTCAATAAGAAGGTCAAAGGGATACAGTAAACCTGAAGTGAAGCATCGGAAACGTAAACTCCAGTCACAGCAGAGGTTCAAATCATAGAAAGTTACAGTTTCAGTCCTCGTGTACTTAAGTCGGCATTGTGCCGTTTGTATTAAATTCGGATGCAATTTCTGTGTTTCATCGTCAATAAGAAGGTCCAAGGGATACAGTAAACCTGAAGTGAAGCATCGGAAACGAAAACTGGACTCACAGCAGAGGTTCAAATCATAGAAAGTTAGAGTTTCAGTCCACTTGTACGTAAGTCGGCATTGTGATCTTTGTATTAAATTCGGATGCAATTTCTGTGTTTCATCGTCAATAAGAAGATACAAGGGATACAGTAAACCAGAAGTTAAGCATCGGAATCAGAAACTGGACTCACAGGAGGGGTTCAAATCATAGAAAGTTAGAGGATTAGTGCTCTGGTACCTAAGTCGGCATTGTGCCGTTTGTATTAAATTCGGATCCAATTTCTGTGTTTCATCGTCAATAAGAAGGTCCAAGGGTTACAGTAAACCTGAAGTTAAGCATCGGAATCTAAAACTGGTCCCACAGCAGTGGTTCAAATCATAGAAAGTTAGAGTTTCAGTCCTCTTGTACTTAAGTCGGCATTGTGCCTTTTGTATTAAATTCGGATGCAATTTCTGTGTTTCATCGTCAATAAGAAGGTCCAAGGGATACAGTAAACCAGAAGTTAAGCATTGGAATTAAAAACTGGACTCACAGGAGGGGTTCAAATCATAGAAAGTTAGAGTATCAGTCCTCTTGTACTTAAGTCGGCATTGTGCTTTTGCATTAAATTCGGATGCAATTTCTGTGTTTCATCGTCAATAAGATGGTCCAAGGGATACAGTAAACCTGAAGTGAAGCATCAGAAACTAAAACTGGACTCACAGCAGAGGTTCAAATCATAGAAAGTTAGAGTATCAGTCCTCTTGTACTTAAGTCGGCATTGTGCCTTTTGTATTAAATTCGGATGCAATTTCTGTGTTACATCGTCAATAAGAAGGTCCAAGGGTTACAGTAAACCTGAAGTGAAACATCGGAAACTTAAACTGGACTCACAGCAGAGGTTCAAATCATATAAAGTTAGAGTTTCAGTCCTCTTGTACTTAAGTCGGCATTGTGCCTTTTGTATTAAATTCGGATGCAATTTCTGTGTTTCATCGTCAATCGGAAGGTCCAAGGGATACAGTAAACCAGACGTTAAGCATCGGAATCCGAAACTGGACTCACAGGAGGGGTTCAAATCATAGAAAGTTAGAGAATCAGTCCTCTTGTACTTAAGTCGGCACTGTGCCTTTTTTATTAAATTCGGATGCAATTTCTGTTTTTCATCGTCAGTAAGAAGGTACAAGGGATACAGTAAACCTGAAGTGAAGCATCGGAAACTAAAACTGGACTCACAGGAGGGCTTCAAATCATAGAAAGTTAGAGTATCAGTCCTCTTGTACTTAAGTCGTCATTGTGTCGTTTTTATTAAATTCGGATGCAATTTCTGTGTTTCATCGTCAATAAGAAGATCCAAGGGGTACAGTAAACCTGAAGTTAAGCATCGGAATCTAAAACTGGACTCACAGGAGGGGTTCAAATCATAGAAAGTTGGAGTATCAGTCCTCTTGTACTTAAGTCGGCATTGTGCCCTTTTTTATTAAATTCGGATGCAATTTCTGTGTTTCATCGTCAATAAGAAGGTCCAAGGGATACAGTAAACCTGAAGTGAAGCATCGGAAACTAAAACTGGACTCACAGCAGAGGTTCAAATCATAGAAAGTTAGAGTATCTGTCCTCTTGTACTGAAGTCGGCGTTGTGCCTTTTGTATTAAATTCGGATGCAATTTCTGTGTTACATCGTCAATAAGAAAGTCCAAGGGATACAGTAAACCTGAAGTGAAGCATCGGAAACTTAAACTGGTATCACAGCAGAGGTTCAAATCATAGAAAGTTACAGTTTCAGTCTTCTTGTACTTCAGTCGGCATTGTGCCTTTTGTATTAAATTCGGATGCAATTTCTGTGTTTCATCGTCAATAAGAAGGTCCAAGGGATACAGTAAACCAGAAGTTAAGCATTGGAATCTAAAACTGGACTCACAGGAGGGGTTCAAATCATAGAAATTTAGAGTATCAGTCCTCTTGTACTTAAGTCGGCATTGTGCCTTTTTTATTAAATTCGGATGCAATTTCTGTGTTTCATCGTCAATAAGACGGTCCAAGGGATATAGTAAACCTGAAGTGAAGCATCGGAAACTAAAACTGGACTCACAGGAGGGGTTCAAATCATAGAAAGTTAGAGTATCAGTCCTCTTGTACTTCAGTCGGCATTGTGCCTTTTTTATTAAATTCGGATGCAGTTTCTGTGTTTCATCGTCAATAAGAAGGTCCAAGGGATACAGTAAACCTGAAGTGAAGCATCTTGAATTAAAACTGGACTCACAGCAGAGGTTCAAATCATAGAAAGTTAGAGTATCAGTCGCCTTGTACTTAACTCGGCATTGTGCCTTTTGTATTGACTTCGGATGCAATTTCTGTGTTTCATCGTCAATAAGAAGGTCCAAGGGATACAGTAAAACTGAAGTTAAGCATCGGAATCTGAAACTGGACTCACAGGAGGGGTTCAAATCATAGAAAGTTAGAGTATCAGTAATCTTGTACTGAAGTCGGCATTGTGTCTTTTTTATTAAACTCGGATGCAATTTCTGTGTTTCATCGTCAATAAGAAGGTCCAAAGGATACAGTAAACCTGAAGTTAAGCATCGGAAACTAAAACTGGACTCACAGCAGAGGTTCAAATCATAGAAAGTTAGAGTATCAGTCCTCTTGTACTTAAGTCGGCATTGTGCTTTTGTATTAAATTCGGATGCAATTTCTGTGTTTCATCGTCAATAAGAGGGTCCAAGGGATACAGTAAACCTGAAGTTAAGCATCGGAATCTAAAACTCGACTCACAGGAGGGGTTCAAATCATAGAAAGTTAGAGCATCAGTCCTCTTGTACTTAGGTCGGCATTGTGCCTTTTTTATTAAATTCGGATGCAATTTCTGTGTTTCATCGTCAATAAGAAGGTCCAAGGTATACAGTAAACCTGAAGTTAAGCATCGGAATCTAAAACTGGACTCAACAGGAGGGGTTCAAATCATAGAATGTTAGAGTATCAGTCCTCTTGTATTTAAGACGGCATTGTGCCTTTTTTATTAAATTCGGATGCCTTTTCTGTGTTACATCGTCAATAAGAAGGTCCCAGGGATACAGTAAATGTGAAGTGAAGCATCGGAAACTAAAACTGGACTCACAGCAGAGGTTCAAATCATAGAAAGTTAGAGTATCAGTCCTCTTGTACTTAAGTCGGCATTGTGCCTTTTGTATTAAATTCGGAAGCAATTTGTGTGTTTCATCGTCAATAAGAAGGTCCAAGGGATACAGTAAACCTGAAGTGAAGCATCGGAAACTAAAACTGGACTCACTGCAGAGGTTCAAAACATAGAAAGTTAGAGTTTCAGTCCTCTTGTACTTAAGTCGGCATTGTGCCTTTTTATTAAATTCCGATGCAATTTCTGTGTTTCATCGTCAATAAGAAGGTCCAAGGGATACAGTAAACCTGAAGTTAAGCATCGGAAACTAAAACTGGACTCACAGCAGAGGTTCAAATCATAGAAAGTTAGAGTATCAGTCCTCTTGTACTTAAGTCGGCATTGTGCTTTTGCATTAAATTCGGATGCAATTTCTGTGTTTCATCGTCAATAAGAAGGTCCAAGGGATACAGTAAACCTGAAGTTAAGCATCGGAATCTAAAACTCGACTCACAGAAGGGGTTCAAATCATAGAAAGTTAGAGCATCAGTCCTCTTGTACTTATGTCGGCATTGTGCCTTTTTTATTAAATTCAGATGCAATTTCTGTGTTTCATCGTCAATAAGAAGGTCCAAGGGATACAGTAAACCTGAAGTTAAGCATCGGAAACTAAAACTGGACTCAACAGGAGGGGTTCAAATCATAGAATGTTAGAGTATCAGTCCTCTTGTACTTAAGTCGGCATTGTGCCTTTTTTATTAAATTCGGATGCAATTTCTGTGTTTCATCGTCAATAAGAAGGTCCCAGGGATACAGTAAATGTGAAGTGAAGCATTGGAAACTAAAACTGGATTCACAGCAGAGGTTCAAATCATAGAAAGTTAGAGTTTCAGTCCTCTTGTACGTAAGTCGGCATTGTGCCTTTTGTATTAAATTCGGAAGCAATTTCTGTGTTTCATCGTCAATAAGTAGGTCCAAGGGATACAGTAAACCTGAAGTGAAGCATCGTAAACTAAAACTGGACTCACAGCAGAGGTTCAATTCATAGAAAATTAGTGTTTCAGTCCTCTTGTACTTAAGTCGGCATTGTGCCTTTTTTATTAAATTCGGATGCAATTTCTGTGTTTCATCGTCAATGAGAAGGTCCAAGGGATACAGTAAACCTGAAGTGAAGCATCTTGAACTAAAACTGGACTCACAGCAGAGGTTCAAATCATTGAAAGTTAGAGTATCAGTAGCCTTGTGCTTAAGCCGGCATTGTGCCTTTTGTATTGACTTCGGATGCAATTTCTGTGTTTCATCGTCAATAAGAAGGTCCAAGGGATACAGTAAACCTGAAGTTAAGCATCGGAAACTAAAACTGGACTCACAGCAGAGGTTCAAATCATAGAAAGTTAGAGTATCAGTCCTCTTGTACTTAAGTCGGCATTGTGCTTTTGTATTAAATTCGGATGCAATTTCTGTGTTTCATCGTCAATAAGAAGGTCCAAGGGATACAGTAAACCTGAAGTTAAGCATCGGAATCTAAAACTCGACTCACAGGAGGGGTTCAAATCATAGAAAGTTAGAGCATCAGTCCTCTTGTACTTAGGTCGGCATTGTGCCATTTTTATTAAATTCGGATGTAATTTCTGTGTTTCATCGTCAATAAGAAGGTCCAAGGTATACAGTAAACCTGAAGTTAAGCATCGGAATCTAAAACTGGACTCAACAGGAGGGGTTCAAATCATAGAATGTTAGAGTATCAGTCCTCTTGTATGTAAGTCGGCATTGTGCCTTTTTTATTAAATTCGGATGCCTTTTTTGTGTTACATCGTCAATAAGAAGGTCCCAGGGATACAGTAAATGTGAAGTGAAGCATCGGAAACTAAAACTGGACTCACAGCAGAGGTTCAAATCATAGAAAGTTAGAGTATCAGTCCTCTTGTACTTAAGTCGGCATTGTGTCTTTTGTATTAAATTCGGATGCAATTTCTGTGTTTCATCGTCAATAAGACGGTCCAAGGGATACAGTAAACCTGAAGTTAAGCATCGGAATCTAAAACTGGACTCACAGGGGGGGTTCAAATCATAGAAAGTTAGAGTATCAGTCCTCTTGCACTTAAGTCGGCATTGTGCCTTTTCTATTAAATTCGGATGCAATATCTGTCTTTCATCGTCAAGAAGAAGGTCCAAGGGCTACAGTAAACCTGAAGTGAAGCATCGGAAACTAAAACTGGACTCACAGCAGAGGTTCAAATCATAGAAAGTTAGAGTATCAGTCCTCTTGTACTTAAGTCGGCATTGTGCCTTTTGTATTAAATTCGAATGCTATTTCTGTGTTTCATCGTCAATAAGAAGGTCCAAGGGATACAGTAAACCTGAAGTGAAGCATCGGAAACTTAAACTCCAGTCACAGCAGAGGTTCAAATCATAGAAAGTTACAGTTTCAGTCCTCTTGTACTTAAGTCGGCATTGTGCCTTTTGTATTAAATTCGGATGCAATTTCTGTGTTTCATCGTCAATAAGAAGGTCCAAGGGATACAGTAAACCTGAAGTGAAGCATCGGAAACGAAAACTGGACTCACAGCAGAGGTTCAAATCATAGAAAGTTAGAGTTTCAGTCCACTTGTACGTAAGTCGGCATTGTGATCTTTGTATTAAATTCGGATGCAATTTCTGTGTTTCATCGTCAATAAGAAGATACAAGGGATACAGTAAACCAGAAGTTAAGCATCGGAATCAGAAACTGGACTCACAGGAGGGGTTCAAATCATAGAAAGTTAGAGGATTAGTGCTCTTGTACCTAAGTCGGCATTGTGCCGTTTGTATTAAATTCGGATCCAATTTCTGTGTTTCATCGTCAATAAGAAGGTCCAAGGGTTACAGTAAACCTGAAGTTAAGCATCGGAATCTAAAACTGGTCCCACAGCAGTGGTTCAAATCATAGAAAGTTAGAGTTTCAGTCCTCTTGTACTTAAGTCGGCATTGTGCCTTTTGTATTAAATTCGGATGCAATTTCTGTGTTTCATCGTCAATAAGAAGGTCCAAGGGATACAGTAAACCAGAAGTTAAGCATTGGAATTAAAAACTGGACTCACAGGAGGGGTTCAAATCATAGAAAGTTAGAGTATCAGTCCTCTTGTACTTAAGTCGGCATTGTGCTTTTGCATTAAATTCGGATGCAATTTCTGTGTTTCATCGTCAATAAGATGGTCCAAGGGATACAGTAAACCTGAAGTGAAGCATCAGAAACTAAAACTGGACTCACAGCAGAGGTTCAAATCATAGAAAGTTAGAGTATCAGTCCTCTTGTACTTAAGTCGGCATTGTGCCTTTTGTATTAAATTCGGATGCAATTTTTGTGTTACATCGTCAATAAGAAGGTCCAAGGGATACAGTAAACCTGAAGTGAAACATCGGAAACTTAAACTGGACTCACAGCAGAGGTTCAAATCATATAAAGTTAGAGTTTCAGTCCTCTTGTACTTAAGTCGGCATTGTGCCTTTTGTATTAAATTCGGATGCAATTTCTGTGTTTCATCGTCAATCGGAAGGTCCAAGGGATACAGTAAACCTGACGTTAAGCATCGGAATCCGAAACTGGACTCACAGGAGGGGTTCAAATCATAGAAAGTTAGAGAATCAGTCCTCTTGTACTTAAGTCGGCACTGTGCCTTTTTTATTAAATTCGGATGCAATTTCTGTTTTTCATCGTCAGTAAGAAGGTACAAGGGATACAGTAAACCTGAAGTGAAGCATCGGAAACTAAAACTGGACTCACAGGAGGGCTTCAAATCATAGAAAGTTAGAGTATCAGTCCTCTTGTACTTAAGTCGTCATTGTGTCGTTTTTATTAAATTCGGATGCAATTTCTGTGTTTCATCGTCAATAAGAAGATCCAAGGGATACAGTAAACCTGAAGTTAAGCATCGGAATCTAAAACTGGACTCACAGGAGGGGTTCAAATCATAGAAAGTTGGAGTATCACTCCTCTTGTACTTAAGTCGGCATTGTGCCCTTTTTATTAAATTCGGATGCAATTTCTGTGTTTCATCGTCAATAAGAAGGTCCAAGGGATACAGTAAACCTGAAGTGAAGCATCGGAAACTAAAACTGGACTCACAGCAGAGGTTCAAATCATAGAAAGTTAGAGTATCTGTCCTCTTGTACTGAAGTCGGCGTTGTGCCTTTTGTATTAAATTCGGATGCAATTTCTGTGTTACATCGTCAATAAGAAAGTCCATGGGATACAGTAAACCTGAAGTGAAGCATCGGAAACTTAAACTGGTATCACAGCAGAGGTTCAAATCATAGAAAGTTACAGTTTCAGTCTTCTTGTACTTCAGTCGGCATTGTGCCTTTTGTATTAAATTCGGATGCAATTTCTGTGTTTCATCGTCAATAAGAAGGTCCAAGGGATACAGTAAACCAGAAGTTAAGCATTGGAATCTAAAACTGGACTCACAGGAGGGGTTCAAATCATAGAAATTTAGAGTATCAGTCCTCTTGTACTTAAGTCGGCATTGTGCCTTTTTTATTAAATTCGGATGCAATTTCTGTGTTTCATCGTCAATAAGACGGTCCAAGGGATATAGTAAACCTGAAGTGAAGCATCGGAAACTAAAACTGGACTCACAGGAGGGGTTCAAATCATAGAAAGTTAGAGTATCAGTCCTCTTGTACTTCAGTCGGCATTGTGCCTTTTTTATTAAATTCGGATGCAGTTTCTGTGTTTCATCGTCAATAAGAAGGTCCAAGGGATACAGTAAACCTGAAGTGAAGCATCTTGAATTAAAACTGGACTCACAGCAGAGGTTCAAATCATAGAAAGTTAGAGTATCAGTCCTCTTGTACTTAAGTCGGCATTGTGCCTTTTTTATTAAATTCGGATGCAATTTCTGTGTTTCATCGTCAATAAGAAGGTCCAAGGGATACAGTAAACCTGAAGTGAAGCATCGGAAACTAAAACTGGACTCACAGGAGGAGTTCAAATCATAGAAAGTTAGAGTATCAGTCCTCTTGTACTTAAGTCGTCATTGTGTCGTTTTTATTAAATTCGGATGCAATTTCTGTGTTTCATCGTCATTAAGAAGGTCCAAGGGATACAGTAAACCTGAAGTTAAGCATCGGAATCTAAAACTGGACTCACAGGAGGGGTTCAAATCATAGAAAGTTAGAGTATCAGTCCTCTTGCACTTAAGTCTGCATTGTGCCTTTTCTATTAAATTCGGATGCAATATCTGTGTTTCATCGTCAAGAAGAAGGTCCAAGGGCTACAGTAAACCTGAAGTGAAGCATCGGAAACTAAAACTGGACTCACAGCAGAGGTTCAAATCATAGAAAGTTAGAGTATCAGTCCTCTTGTACTTAAGTCGGCATTGTGCCTTTTGTATTAAATTCGAATGCAATTTCTGTGTTTCATCGTCAATAAAAAGGTCCAAGGGATACAGTAAACCTGAAGTGAAGCATCGATAACTTAAACTCCAGTCACAGCAGAGGTTCAAATCATAGAAAGTTACAGTTTCAGTCCTCTTGTACTTAAGTCGGCATTGTGCCTTTTGTAATAAATTCGGATGCAATTTATGTGTTTCATCGTCAATAAGAAGGTCCAAGGGATACAGTAAACCTGAAGTGAAGCATCGGAAACGAAAACTGGACTCACAGCAGAGGTTCAAATCATAGAAAGTTAGAGTTTCAGTCCACTTGTACGTAAGTCGGCATTGTGATCTTTGTATTAAATTCGGATGCAATTTCTGTGTTTCATCGTCAATAAGAAGATACAAGGGATACAGTAAACCAGAAGTTAAGCATCGGAATCAGAAACTGGACTCACAGGAGGGGTTCAAATCATAGAAAGTTAGAGGATTAGTCCTCTTGTACCTAAGTCGGCATTGTGCCGTTTGTATTAAATTCGGATCCCATTTCTGTGTTTCATCGTCAATAAGAAGGTCCAAGGGTTACAGTAAACCTGAAGTTAAGCATCGGAATCTAAAACTGGTCCCACAGCAGTGGTTCAAATCATAGAAAGTTAGAGTTTCAGTCCACTTGTACGTAAGTCGGCATTGTGATCTTTGTATTAAATTCGGATGCAATTTCTGTGTTTCATCGTCAATAAGAAGATACAAGGGATACAGTAAACCAGAAGTTAAGCATTGGAATCAAAAACTGGACTCACAGGAGGGGTTCAAATCATAGAAAGTTAGAGTATCAGTCCTCTTGTACTTAAGTCGGCATTGTGCCTTTTTTATTAAATTCGGATGCAATTTCTGTGTTTCATCGTCAATAAGATGGTCCAAGGGATACAGTAAACCTGAAGTGAAGCATCAGAAACTAAAACTGGACTCACAGCAGAGGTTCAAATCATAGAAAGTTAGAGTATCAGTCCTCTTGTACTTAAGTCGGCATTGTGCCTTTTGTATTAAATTCGGATGCAATTTCTGTGTTACATCGTCAATAAGAAGGTCCAAGGGATACAGTAAACCTGAAGTGAAACATCGGAAACTTAAAGTGGACTCACAGCAGAGGTTCAAATCATATAAAGTTAGAGTTTCAGTCCTCTTGTACTTAAGTCGGCATTGTGCCTTTTGTATTAAATTCGGATGCAATTTCTGTGTTTCATCGTCAATCGGAAGGTCCAAGGGATACAGTAAACCAGAAGTTAAGCATCGGAATCCGAAACTGGACTCACAGGAGGGGTTCAAATCATAGAAAGTTAGAGAATCAGTCCTCTTGTACTTAAGTCGGCACTGTGCCTTTTTTATTTAATTCGGATGCAATTTCTGTTTTTCATCGTCAGTAAGTAGGTACAAGGGATACAGTAAACTTGAAGTGAAGCATCGGAAACTAAAACTGGACTCACAGGAGGGCTTCAAATCATAGAAAGTTAGAGTATCAGTCCTCTTGTACTTAAGTCGTCATTGTGTCGTTTTTATTAAATTCGGATGCAATTTCTGTGTTTCATCGTCAATAAGAAGATCCAAGGGATACAGTAAACCTGAAGTTAAGCATCGGAATCTAAAACTGGACTCACAGGAGGGGTTCAAATCATAGAAAGTTGGAGTATCAGTCCTCTTGTACTTAAGTCGGCATTGTGCCCTTTTTATTAAATTCGGATGCAATTTGTGTGTTTCATCGTCAATAAGAAGGTCCAAGGGATATAGTAATACTGAAGTGAAGCATCGGAAACTAAAACTGGACTCACAGCAGAGGTTCAAATCATAGAAAGTTAGAGTATCTGTCCTCTTGTACTGATGTCGGCATTGTGCCTTTTGTATTAAATTCGGATGCAATTTCTGTGTTACATCGTCAATAAGAAAGTCCAAGGGATACAGTAAACCTGAAGTGAAGCATCGGAAACTTAAACTGGTATCACAGCAGAGGTTCAAATCATAGAAAGTTACAGTTTCATTCTTCTTGTACTTCAGTCGGCATTGTGCCTTTTGTATCAAATTCGGATGCAATTTCTGTGTTTCATCGTCAGTAAGAAGTTCCAAGGGATACAGTAAACCTGAAGTGAAGCAACGGAAACTAAAACTGAACTCACAGCAGAGGTTCAAATCATAGAAAGTTTGAGTTTCAGTCCACTTGTACTTAAGTCGGCATTGTGCCTTTTGTATTAAATTCGGATGCAATTTCTGTGTTTCATCGTCAATAAGAAGATCCAAGGGATATAGTGAACCTGAAGTGAAGCATCGGAAACTAAAACTGGACTCACAGCAGAGGTTCTAATCATAGAAAGTTAGAGTTTCAGCCCTCTTGGACTTAAGTCGGCATTGTGCCCTTTTTATTAAATTCGAATGCAATTTCTGTGTTTCATCGTCAATAAGAAGGTCCAAGGGATACAGTAAACCTGAAGTGAAACATCGGAAACTAAAACCGAACTCACAGGAGGAGTTCAAATCATAGAAAGTTAGAGTATCAGTCCTCCTGTACTTAAGTTGTCATTGCGTCGTTTTTATTAAATTCGGATGCAATTCCTGTGTTTCATCGTCAATAAGAAGGTCCAAGGGATACAGTAAACCTGAAGTTAAGCATCGGAATCTAAAACTGGACTCACAGGAGGGGTTCAAATCATAGAAAGTTGGAGTATCAGTCCTCTTGTACTTAACTCGGCATTGTGCCTTTTCTATTAAATTCGGATGCAATATCTGTGTTTCATCGTCAATAAGAAGGTCCAAGGGCTACAGTAAACCTGAAGTGAAGCATCGGAAACTAAAACTGGACTCACAGCAGAGGTTCAAATCATAGAATGTTAGAATATCAGTCCTCTTGTACTTAAGTCGGCATTGTGCCTTTTGTATTAAATTCGGATGCAATTTCTGTGTTTCATCGTCAATAAGAAGGTCCAAGGGATACAGTAAACCTGAAGTGAAGCATCGGAAACTTAAACTCCACTCACAGCAGAGGTTCAAATAATATAAAGTTAGAGGTTCAGTCCTCTTGTACTTAAGTCGGCATTGTGCCTTTTGTATTAAATTCGGATGCAATTTCTGTGTTTCATCGTCAATAAGAAGGTCCAAGGGCTACCGTAAACCTGAAGTGAAGCATCGGAAACGAAAACTGGACTCACAGCAGAGGTTCAAATCATAGAAAGTTAGAGTTTCAGTCCTCTTGTACTTAAGTCGGCATTGTGCCTTTTGTATTAAATTCGGATGCAATTTCTGTGTTTCATCGTCAATAAGAAGGTCCAAGGAATACAGTAAACCAGAAGTTAAGCATTGGAATCTAAAACTGGACTCACAGGAGGGGTTCAAATCATAGAAATTTAGAGTATCAGTCCTCTTGTACTTAAGTCGGCATTGTGCCTTTTTTATTAAATTCGGATGCAATTTCTGTGTTTCATCGTCAATAAGACGGTCCAAGGGATATAGTAAATCTGAAGTGAAGCATCGGAAACTAAAACTGGACTCACAGGAGGGGTTCAAATCATAGAAAGTTAGAGTATCAGTCCTCTTGTACTTCAGTCGGCATTGTGCCTTTTTTATTAAATTCGGATGCAGTTTCTGTGTTTCATCGTCAATAAGAAGGTCCAAGGGATACAGTACACCTGAAGTGAAGCATCTTGAATTAAAACTGGACTCACAGCAGAGGTTCAAATCATAGAAAGTTAGAGCATCAGTCGCCTTGTACTTAACTCGGCATTGTGCCTTTTGTATTGACTTCGGATGCAATTTCTGTGTTTCATCGTCAATAAGAAGGTCCAAGGGATACAGTAAAACTGAAGTTAAGCAGCGGAATCTGAAACTGGACTCACAGGAGGGGTTCAAATCATAGAAATTTAGAGTATCAGTCCTCTTGTACTGAAGTCGGCATTGTGTCTTTTTTATTAAACTCGGATGCAATTTCTGTGTTTCATCGTCAATAAGAAGGTCCAAAGGATACAGTAAACCTGAAGTTAAGCAACGGAATCTAAAGCTGGACTCACAGGAGGGGTTCAAATCACAGAAAGTCAGTTTATCAGTCCTCTGGTACTTAAGTCGGCATTGTGCATTTTTTATTAAATTCGGATGCAATTTCTGTGTTTCATCGTCAATAAGATGGTCCAAGGGATACAGTAAACCTGAAGTGAAGCATCAGAAACTAAAACTGGACTCACAGCAGAGGTTCTAATCATAGAAAGTTAGAGTATCACTCCTCTTGTACTTAATTCGTCATTGTGCCTTTTGTATTAAATTCGGATGCAATTTCTGTGTTTCATCGTCATTAAGAAGGTCCAAGGGATACAGTAGACCTGAAGTGAAGCATCGGAAACTTAAACTGGACTCACAGCAGAGTTTCAAATCATATAAAGTTAGAGTTTCAGTCCTCTTGTACTTAAGTCGGCATTGTGCCTTTTGTATTAAATTCGGATGCAATTTCTGTGTTTCATCGTCAATACGAAGGTCCAAGGGATACAGTAAACCAGAAGTTAAGCATCGGAATCCAAAACTGGACTCACAGGAGGGGTTCAAATCATAGAAAGTTAGAGTATCAGTCCTCTTGTACTTAAGTCGGCACTGTGCCTTTTTTATTAAATTCGGATGCAATTTCTGTTTTTCATCGTCAGTAAGAAGGTCCAAGGGATACAGTAAACCTGAAGTGAAGCATCGGAAACTAAAACTGGACTCACAGGAGGGCTTCAAATCATAGAAAGTTAGAGTATCAGTCCTCTTGTACTTAAGTCGTCATTGTGTCGTTTTTATAAAATTCGGATGCAATTTCTGTGTTTCATCGTCAATAAGAAGGTCCAAGGGATACAGTAAACCTGAAGTTAAGCATCGGAAACTAAAACTGGACTCACAGGAGGGGTTTAAATCGTAGAAAGTTAGAGTATCAGTCCTCTTGTACTTAAGTCGGCACTGTGCCTTTTGTATTAAATACGGATGCAATTTCTGTGTTTCATCGTCAATAAGAAGGTCCAAGGGATACAGTAAACCTGAAGTTAAGCAACGGAATCTAAAACTGGACTCACAGGAGGGGTTCAAATCATAGAAAGTTAGAGTATCAGTCCTCTTGTACTTAAGTCGGCATTGTGCCTTTTTTATTAAATTCGGATGCAATTTCTGTGTTTCATCGTCAATAAGATGGTCCAAGGGATACAGTAAACCTGAAGTGAAGCATCAGAAACTAAAACTGGACTCACAGCAGAGGTTCAAATCATAGAAAGTTAGAGTATCAGTCCTCTTGTACTTAAGTCGGCATTGTGCCTTTTGTATTAAATTCGGATGCAATTTCTGTGTTTCATCGTCAATTAGAAGGTCCAAGGGATACAGTAAACCTGAAGTGAAACATCGGAAACTTAAACTGGACTCACAGCAGAGGTTCAAATCATATAAAGTTAGAGTTTCAGTCCTCTTGTACTTAAGTCGGCATTGTGCCTTTTGTATTAAATTCGGATGCAATTTCTGTGTTTCATCGTCAACAGGAAGGTCCAAGGGATACAGTAAACCAGAAGTTAAGCATCGGAATCCAAAACTGGACTCACAGGAGGGGTTCAAATCATAGAAAGTTAGAGTATCAGTCCTCTTGTACTTAAGTCGGCACTGTGCCTTTTTTATTAAATTCGGATGCAATTTCTGTTTTTCATCGTCAGTAAGAAGGTCCAAGGGAATCAGTAAATCTGAAGTGAAGCATCGGAAGCTAAAACTGGACTCACAGGAGGGCTTCAAATCATAGAAAATTAAAGTATCAGTCCTCTTGTACTTAAGTCGCCATTGTGTCGTTTTTATCAAATTCGGATGCAATTTCCGTGTTTCATCGTCAATAAGAAGATCCAAGGGATACAGTAAACCTGAAGTTAAGCATCGGAATCTAAAACTGGACTCACAGGAGGGGTTCAAATCATAGAAAGTTGGAGTATCAGTCCTCTCGTACTTAAGTCGGCATTCTGCCTTTTTTATTAAATTCGGATGCAATTTCTGTGTTTCATCGTCAATAAGAAGGTCCAAGGGATACAGTAAACCTGAAGTGAAGCATCGGAAACTAAAACTGGACTCACAGCAGAGGTTCAAATCATAGAAAGTTAGAGTATCTGTCCTCTTGTACTGAAGTCGGCATTGTGCCTTTTGTATTAAATTCGGATGCAATTTCTGTCTTACATCGTCAATACGAAGGTCCAAGGGATACAGTAAACCTGAAGTGAAGCATCGGAAACTTAAACTGGACTCACAGCAGAGGTTCAAATCATTGAAAGTTAGAGTTTCAGTCCTCTTGTACTTAAGTCGGCATTGTGCCTTTTGTATTAAATTCGGATGCAATTTCTGTGTTTCATCATCAATAAGAAGGTCCAAGGGATACAGTAATTCTGAAGTGAAGCATCGGAAACTTAAACTCCACTCACAGCAGAGGTTCAAATCATAGAAAGTTACAGTTTCAGTCCTCTTGTACTTAAGTCGGCATTGTGCCTTTTGTATTAAATTCGGATGCAATTTCTGTGTTTCATCGTCAATAAGAAGGTCCAAGGGATACAGTAAACCTGAAGTGAAGCATCGGAAACGAAAACTGGACTCACAGCAGAGGTTCAAATCATAGAAAGTTAGAGTCTCAGTCCACTTGTACTTAAGTCGGCATTGTGACCTTTGTATTAAATTCTGATGCAATTTCTGTGTTTCATCGTCAATAAGAAGATCCAAGGGATATAGTAAACCTGAAGTGAAGCATCGGAAACTAAAACTGGACTCACAGCAGAGGTTCAAATCATTGAAAGTTAGAGTTTCAGTCCTCTTGTACTTAAGTCGGCATTGTGCCTTTTGTATTAAATTCGGATGCAATTTCTGTGTTTCATCGTCAATAAGAAGGTCCAAGGGATACAGTAAACCAGAAGTTAAGCATCGGAATCTGAAACTGGACTCACAGGAGGGGTTCAAATCATAGAAAGTAAGAGTATTAGTCCTCTTGTACCTAAGTCGGCATTGTGCCTTTTGTATTAAATTCGGATGCAATTTCTGTGTTTCATCGTCAATAAGAAGGTCCAAGGGATACAGTAAACCTGAAGTGAAGCATCGGAAACTAAAACTGGCCTCACAGCAGAGGTTCAAATCATAGAAAGTTAGAGTATCAGTCCTCTTGTACTGAAGTCGGCATTGTGCCTTTTGTATTAAATTCGGATGGAATTTCTGTGTTTCATCGTCAATAAGAAGGTCCAAGGGATACAGTAAACATGAAGTGAAGCATCGGAAACTTAAACTCCACTCACAGCAGAGGTTCAAATCATAGAAAGTTACAGTTTCAGTCCTCTTGTACTTAAGTTGGCATTGTGCCTTTTGTATTACATTCGGATGCAATTTCTGTGTTTCATCGTCAGTAAGAAGGTCCAAGGGATACAGTAAACCTGAAGTGAAGCATCGGAAACTAAAACTGGACTCACAGGAGGAGTTCAAATCATAGAAAGTTAGAGTTTCAGTCGTCTTGTACTTAAGTCGTCATTGTGTCGTTTTTATTAAATTCGGATGCAATTTCTGTGTTTCATCGTTAATAAGAAGGTCCAAGGGATACAGTGAACCTGAAGTTAAGCATCGGAATCTAAAACTGGACTCACAGGAGGGGTTCAAATCATAGAAAGTTGGAGTATCAGTCCTCTTGTACTTAAGTCG
>NW_025726507.1:7500-12500 GCF_021461395.2 Schistocerca americana
ACCTAACCTATGTCGTACCTTAACCTAACCTATGTCGTACCTTAACCTAACCTATGTCGTACCTTAACCTAACCTATGTCGTACCTTAACCTAACCTATGTCGTACCTTAACCTAACCTATGTCGTACCTTAACCTAACCTATGTCGTACCTTAACCTAACCTATGTCGTACCTTAACCTAACCTATGTCGTACCTTAACCTAACCTATGTCGTACCTTAACCTAACCTATGTCGTACCTTAACCTAACCTATGTCGTACCTTAACCTAACCTATGTCGTACCTTAACCTAACCTATGTCGTACCTTAACCTAACCTATGTCGTACCTTAACCTAACCTATGTCGTACCTTAACCTAACCTATGTCGTACCTTAACCTAACCTATGTCGTACCTTAACCTAACCTATGTCGTACCTTAACCTAACCTATGTCGTACCTTAACCTAACCTATGTCGTACCTTAACCTAACCTATGTCGTACCTTAACCTAACCTATGTCGTACCTTAACCTAACCTATGTCGTACCTTAACCTAACCTATGTCGTACCTTAACCTAACCTATGTCGTACCTTAACCTAACCTATGTCGTACCTTAACCTAACCTATGTCGTACCTTAACCTAACCTATGTCGTACCTTAACCTAACCTATGTCGTACCTTAACCTAACCTGTATTGCGCCTTAACCTAACCTGTATTGCGCCTTAACCTAACCTGTATTGCGCCTTAACGTAACCTGTATTGCGCCTTAACGTAACCTGTATTGCGCCTTAACGTAACCTGTATTGCGCCTTAACGTAACCTGTATTGCGCCTTAACGTAACCTGTATTGCGCCTTAACGTAACCTGTATTGCGCCTTAACGTAACCTGTATTGCGCCTTAACGTAACCTGTATTGCGCCTTAACGTAACCTGTATTGCGCCTTAACGTAACCTGTATTGCGCCTTAACGTAACCTGTATTGCGCCTTAACGTAACCTGTATTGCGCCTTAACGTAACCTGTATTGCGCCTTAACGTAACCTGTATTGCGCCTTAACGTAACCTGTATTGCGCCTTAACGTAACCTGTATTGCGCCTTAACGTAACCTGTATTGCGCCTTAACGTAACCTGTATTGCGCCTTAACGTAACCTGTATTGCGCCTTAACGTAACCTGTATTGCGCCTTAACGTAACCTGCATTGCGCCTTAACGTAACCTGCATTGCGCCTTAACGTAACCTGTATTGCGCCTTAACGTAACCTGTATTGCGCCTTAACGTAACCTGTATTGCGCCTTAACGTAACCTGTATTGCGCCTTAACGTAACCTGTATTGCGCCTTAACGTAACCTGTATTGCGCCTTAACGTAACCTGTATTGCGCCTTAACGTAACCTGTATTGCGCCTTAACGTAACCTGTATTGCGCCTTAACGTAACCGATATTGCGCCTTAACGTAACCTATATTGCGCCGTAACGTAACCTATATTGCGCCGTAACGTAACCCACATTGCCCCTTAACGTAACCCACATTGCCCCTTAACGTAACCCACATTGCCCCTTAACGTAACCCAACACACGTTGGGCCTTAACCCAACACACGTTGGGCCTTAACCCAACACACGTTGGGCCTTAACCCAACACACGTTGGGCCTTAACCCAACACACGTTGGGCCTTAACCCAACACACGTTGGGCCTTAACCCAACACACGTTGGGCCTTAACCCAACACACGTTGGGCCTTAACCCAACACACGTTGGGCCTTAACCCAACACACGTTGGGCCTTAACCCAACACACGTTGGGCCTTAACCCAACACACGTTGGGCCTTAACCCAACACACGTTGGGCCTTAACCCAACACACGTTGGGCCTTAACCCAACACACGTTGGGCCTTAACCTGCTCTGTAATTGTCATACGACGCGTTAAATTAGTGTAGTGTTGCCTAACTGCAACCCCCGCAATATAGTTTGCTACTCGCACTGCCCGGTCCCCAGTGTATCGCTTCATGTTAAACACCTTGCAGCTATACACTGTAATGTGGATGGCAGCAGGACGTACATGCTCAATGCCCTTTGCAGTTGTTCATTGGCATTTGCAGTTGTTCATTGGCATTCGCATGTGCGAAGCACTTAGCCTACGCTGTGGTACGGCCTGTGTCAACTGTCCGCTGATGTTGTACGTCCAAATCACACACTGTACTGCACATTGGTCCTCATGTACTGAATGATACATCGTGGTACATGTGACCGTACAACGACTGCGCCAACAACGGCGAACCATGCGGTCCAAATGTTGTGCACTCAGCTACGTGTCGTCTCCCTATAAGAGCTGGATTGCAGTGTGGTATGCCCTGGATGGCGATCAGCATGAGCCGTCTGTTGATGTAGTGGCGCGTGTTGTCAGACGTAGTCGTCTCTTCTCACACACCGTGATAGCATGGTGCACTGCGTTCCACATCTGCGACATGCGACAGAGGCCGGTTGACAGTCGTTCGCGCAATGGACATCGCATACGTACGGGGGCCACCTTCCACGTGTTCGCGAAGCGTGCACATGTTGTTGCGTGTATGTGGGCAGACATAGTGTGTCGTGACACCTGACACAGGCATGCAACAATCGTTGAATTTGCAAATGGCGATGGACGCCTACGTTTGCTGGTGACGTTATGCAAATGAACAACTGGTAAACCGTTGTGGTGCGGTTGTTCTCGCTAGAGGTGAATCAGTGATGGCGACGATCGGTTGAGCTACCAACCGGTTGTTCCAGCGATACCCACCATGCCCACGAACGTGAATGGCATCTGGGTGTGAAGCGATACGCGGCGGTGGCTGGGTGGGACCGTCCCCGGCCGGTGAGGGGGGGCCTCCCGGCGTGCTGGCCGCGCGGTGCGTGGGCGCACGCGCTACAGCCGGCTGGTGGGGGCGGCCAGTGGCAGGCGCGCCGGCCGACGGAGGCGGCAGGCGGCGCAGCTGCGCGCCGGCGCACCCTGCACGCGGCGCCGTGCGGCCAAAGTAGGTCCTCGCGGGCCCGGTGCGAAGCGCGGTGGACATCTGCAGTGTGCTGGTCCGATTGAGGACTGTGTGCGCTGAGGATGCGCCGCCGCCCGGCGCTCGGCGCCGCGACGCCGTCTGCTGCTCGGTCGCCTCTGCGGTTCTCGCAGGTGGTTTGTATCGCAGCTGTGCGGACGTGTTGGCGCGTGCGCTGTGCTGGGAGAGTTCGCTTCGGCACCCAAGTGGGGCTTTTGTCCTTCTGTGGCGCTGGCGTTGGAGCTGCCGGTCACCGTAGGTGGCGCGTGTTGTCTCCCGCCGGCAATGCCACGACAGCACGCTCCCGGGCCTCTGTCGGCAGCGGCAAGCTCAGTTGGGAGCACGGGTGGTCGCACCTAAAGCGTCTACTCGCCAAACTCCGGGCGATTGCGCCTCTCTCGAACCCGACCAAGTACTTAGGACGGCGCTGCGCGCCGCCGGGACCTGAGAGGGTTTCGAGGTGTATTGTGCAGGGGAGCTCAGCCTCCTCCTGTTTGCAGAATAATTGAGCGGACGCTTGCGTGTTCGCGCGGGCCCCCGGGACACACTCCCGGGCGGCCGGCTGCTCAGCTCTAGTTGACGCAGCTCCCTGGTTGATCCTGCCAGTAGTCATATGCTTGTCTCAAAGATTAAGCCATGCATGTCTCAGTACAAGCCGCATTAAGGTGAAACCGCGAATGGCTCATTAAATCAGTTATGGTTCCTTAGATCGTACCCACGTTACTTGGATAACTGTGGTAATTCTAGAGCTAATACATGCAAACAGAGTCCCGACCAGAGATGGAAGGGACGCTTTTATTAGATCAAAACCAATCGGTCGGCTCGTCCGGTCCGTTTGCCTTGGTGACTCTGAATAACTTTGGGCTGATCGCACGGTCCTCGTACCGGCGACGCATCTTTCAAATGTCTGCCTTATCAACTGTCGATGGTAGGTTCTGCGCCTACCATGGTTGTAACGGGTAACGGGGAATCAGGGTTCGATTCCGGAGAGGGAGCCTGAGAAACGGCTACCACATCCAAGGAAGGCAGCAGGCGCGCAAATTACCCACTCCCGGCACGGGGAGGTAGTGACGAAAAATAACGATACGGGACTCATCCGAGGCCCCGTAATCGGAATGAGTACACTTTAAATCCTTTAACGAGTATCTATTGGAGGGCAAGTCTGGTGCCAGCAGCCGCGGTAATTCCAGCTCCAATAGCGTATATTAAAGTTGTTGCGGTTAAAAAGCTCGTAGTTGGATTTGTGTCCCACGCTGTTGGTTCACCGCCCGTCGGTGTTTAACTGGCATGTATCGTGGGACGTCCTGCCGGTGGGGCGAGCCGAAGGCGTGCGACGCGCCTCGTGCGTGCTCGTGCGTCCCGAGGCGGACCCCGTTGCAATCCTACCAGGGTGCTCTTGAGTGAGTGTCTCGGTGGGCCGGCACGTTTACTTTGAACAAATTAGAGTGCTTAAAGCAGGCAAGCCCGCCTGAATACTGTGTGCATGGAATAATGGAATAGGACCTCGGTTCTATTTTGTTGGTTTTCGGAACCCGAGGTAATGATTAATAGGGACAGGCGGGGGCATTCGTATTGCGACGTTAGAGGTGAAATTCTTGGATCGTCGCAAGACGAACAGAAGCGAAAGCATTTGCCAAGTATGTTTTCATTAATCAAGAACGAAAGTTAGAGGTTCGAAGGCGATCAGATACCGCCCTAGTTCTAACCATAAACGATGCCAGCCAGCGATCCGCCGCAGTTCCTCCGATGACTCGGCGGGCAGCCTCCGGGAAACCAAAGCTTTTGGGTTCCGGGGGAAGTATGGTTGCAAAGCTGAAACTTAAAGGAATTGACGGAAGGGCACCACCAGGAGTGGAGCCTGCGGCTTAATTTGACTCAACACGGGAAACCTCACCAGGCCCGGACACCGGAAGGATTGACAGATTGATAGCTCTTTCTTGATTCGGTGGGTGGTGGTGCATGGCCGTTCTTAGTTGGTGGAGCGATTTGTCTGG
>NW_025726507.1:15000-17500 GCF_021461395.2 Schistocerca americana
GCTCGTACGAGTCTCATCCGGTAAAGCGAATGATTAGAGGCCTTGGGGCCGAAACGACCTCAACCTATTCTCAAACTTTAAATGGGTGAGATCTCCGGCTTGCTTGATATGCTGAAGCCGCGAGCAAACGACTCGGATCGGAGTGCCAAGTGGGCCACTTTTGGTAAGCAGAACTGGCGCTGTGGGATGAACCAAACGCCGAGTTAAGGCGCCCGAATCGACGCTCATGGGAAACCATGAAAGGCGTTGGTTGCTTAAGACAGCAGGACGGTGGCCATGGAAGTCGGAATCCGCTAAGGAGTGTGTAACAACTCACCTGCCGAAGCAACTAGCCCTGAAAATGGATGGCGCTGAAGCGTCGTGCCTATACTCGGCCGTCAGTCTGGCAGTCATGGCCGGTCCTTGCGGCCGGCCGCGAAGCCCTGACGAGTAGGAGGGTCGCGGCGGTGGGCGCAGAAGGGTCTGGGCGTGAGCCTGCCTGGAGCCGCCGTCGGTGCAGATCTTGGTGGTAGTAGCAAATACTCCAGCGAGGCCCTGGAGGGCTGACGCGGAGAAGGGTTTCGTGTGAACAGCCGTTGCACACGAGTCAGTCGATCCTAAGCCCTAGGAGAAATCCGATGTTGATGGGGGCCGTCATAGCATGATGCACTTTGTGCTGGCCCCCGTTGGGCGAAAGGGAATCCGGTTCCTATTCCGGAACCCGGCAGCGGAACCGATACAAGTCGGGCCCCTCTTTTAGAGATGCTCGTCGGGGTAACCCAAAAGGACCCGGAGACGCCGTCGGGAGATCGGGGAAGAGTTTTCTTTTCTGCATGAGCGTTCGAGTTCCCTGGAATCCTCTAGCAGGGAGATAGGGTTTGGAACGCGAAGAGCACCGCAGTTGCGGCGGTGTCCCGATCTTCCCCTCGGACCTTGAAAATCCGGGAGAGGGCCACGTGGAGGTGTCGCGCCGGTTCGTACCCATATCCGCAGCAGGTCTCCAAGGTGAAGAGCCTCTAGTCGATAGAATAATGTAGGTAAGGGAAGTCGGCAAATTGGATCCGTAACTTCGGGATAAGGATTGGCTCTGAGGATCGGGGCGTGTCGGGCTTGGTCGGGAAGTGGGTCAGCGCTAACGTGCCGGGCCTGGGCGAGGTGAGTGCCGTAGGGGTGCCGGTAAGTGCGGGCGTTTAGCGCGGGCGTGGTCTGCTCTCGCCGTTGGTTGGCCTCGTGCTGGCCGGCGGTGCAGGATGCGCGCGCCTGCGCGGCGTTCGCGCCCCGGTGCTTCAACCTGCGTGCAGGATCCGAGCTCGGTCCCGTGCCTTGGCCTCCCACGGATCTTCCTTGCTGCGAGGCCGCGTCCGCCTTAGCGTGCTCCTCCGGGGGCGCGCGGGTGCGCGGATTCTCTTCGGCCGCCATTCAACGATCAACTCAGAACTGGCACGGACTGGGGGAATCCGACTGTCTAATTAAAACAAAGCATTGCGATGGCCCTAGCGGGTGTTGACGCAATGTGATTTCTGCCCAGTGCTCTGAATGTCAACGTGAAGAAATTCAAGCAAGCGCGGGTAAACGGCGGGAGTAACTATGACTTGTCCGCCAATTCATGGAGGCGCTTGAGATCGGTCGGGGGGAAGAGCCGGCGTCCCGCCGGGGAGCAGCGAGCCCGCTGCCTGACGCGGGCGAGGCCGCTGCGCCGCCCGTCGACGCAGCCGAGGACTTCGCGGCCGACACCACCGGGCCGCCGCCGGAGGGGCCGACTGACGCCGCCATCTGGGAGCATCTGGCGGGGCTACCCGCTTCCGCCCAACGTTTCTCTGCCCTGGATCGTGTCATAGGTCTGGGGCGGGGCACGCCGCCCGATGTCATCCTGGGCATGCTCCCGGATGCCCTTGCGTCGGTCGGGTCCAGAGGGGAGAGATCGATCACCAGGACACAGCGGCCGCGCCAACCATCGAAGCGGCCGCCTGCCGCGCCGCCGACGCAGAAGCGCAAGCGGCGCCGCTGGGAGTACGCGAGAACGCAGGATGCCTTCCGACGGTCGCGTGCACGTTGCGTGCGCGGCCTCTTGGATGGCACCCTGCTCCAGCCGCCACCTGCCATCCCTGGTCTGCTGGACTTCTGGGCGGACCTCTTCACCAAGAAGCCCATCTCCACCGCGGGCTTCATTCGTGACCGCCTCCTCCCGCACTCAGAGCCTGTCGCTCTCGAGTGCATATGGGGGCCGGTCACACGTGAGGAGGTCGCCGCCGCGTTGCCGCCCAGGGGATCAGCAGCCGGGCCGGACGGCCTTACCCCAGCGGAGTTGCGGCGCCTGCCGCACGAAGTCCTGGTGAAAGTGATGAATCTCTTCCTTCTGGCCCGCGCCCTTCCGGAACGCCTGCTTCGCGCGCGAACGTCCCTTCTCCCGAAAACGGCTGCACCAACATCCCCCGCTGACTTTCGCCCCATTACGGTCTGCTCGGTGTTGGCGCGGACCTTTCACAAGGTTCTCGCGTCACGCCTGATGCGCGCATGTGCT
>NW_025726507.1:22500-27500 GCF_021461395.2 Schistocerca americana
TGTACAGAGATACAACAGTTTCGACTGGAACCGGATTAAACGTATACACGGCGCTGATTAGTAATAGATAGAGCCATCAGAATACAGATAATGTATACAACTGTCCGTATACATGCTGAAAGACTCTGCTCACAATCACAACCACACGTCAGCCACACACCCTTATCACGCACTACTCTCTGCCTGTAACACGCACACAGACAATATGTAAGCACCAGCATGGAACAACACCCAGTGCATCCTCTCCGCCACATTAGACAATCCACACTGTCATAACCAGACTGGGAGGTCCACTCAGAAAACAGAATATCCCACCCACCCGACAACCACCATTGCTCAGCCAAGCCACCAACACCCACACATGTCCTACACAGGGGTGCACCCAACATCACAATACTGCCTCCTCTCACAGCACACAAACAATGGCAGGAATGAAAGACACAGGTCTGCCACAAGCATGGAATGAGAGCGCCGCCTGTCATGAGCCAAAGGTGCATCCTGACGTGGCAAATCAGATGATGCCGCAGGCATCCACTTACTATAATCACAATCAACAAACCGGCCGCCCCGCCCCGCCCCCCATTAAACCTTTCCTTACAACAATGTGTACCTTAACCTAACCTATATCGTACCGTAACCTAACCTATATCGTACCGTAACCTAACCTATGTCGTACCGTAACCTAACCTATGTCGTACCGTAACCTAACCTATGTCGTACCGTAACCTAACCTATGTCGTACCGTAACCTAACCTATGTCGTACCGTAACCTAACCTATGTCGTACCGTAACCTAACCTATGTCGTACCGTAACCTAACCTATGTCGTACCGTAACCTAACCTATGTCGTACCGTAACCTAACCTATGTCGTACCGTAACCTAACCTATGTCGTACCTTAACCTAACCTATGTCGTACCTTAACCTAACCTATGTCGTACCTTAACCTAACCTATGTCGTACCTTAACCTAACCTATGTCGTACCTTAACCTAACCTATGTCGTACCTTAACCTAACCTATGTCGTACCTTAACCTAACCTATGTCGTACCTTAACCTAACCTATGTCGTACCTTAACCTAACCTATGTCGTACCTTAACCTAACCTATGTCGTACCTTAACCTAACCTATGTCGTACCTTAACCTAACCTATGTCGTACCTTAACCTAACCTATGTCGTACCTTAACCTAACCTATGTCGTACCTTAACCTAACCTATGTCGTACCTTAACCTAACCTATGTCGTACCTTAACCTAACCTATGTCGTACCTTAACCTAACCTATGTCGTACCTTAACCTAACCTATGTCGTACCTTAACCTAACCTATGTCGTACCTTAACCTAACCTATGTCGTACCTTAACCTAACCTATGTCGTACCTTAACCTAACCTATGTCGTACCTTAACCTAACCTATGTCGTACCCTAACCTAACCTATGTCGTACCTTAACCTAACCTATGTCGTACCTTAACCTAACCTATGTCGTACCTTAACCTAACCTATGTCGTACCTTAACCTAACCTATGTCGTACCTTAACCTAACCTATGTCGTACCTTAACCTAACCTATGTCGTACCTTAACCTAACCTATGTCGTACCTTAACCTAACCTATGTCGTACCTTAACCTAACCTATGTCGTACCTTAACCTAACCTATGTCGTACCTTAACCTAACCTGTATTGCGCCTTAACCTAACCTGTATTGCGCCTTAACGTAACCTGTATTGCGCCTTAACGTAACCTGTATTGCGCCTTAACGTAACCTGTATTGCGCCTTAACGTAACCTGTATTGCGCCTTAACGTAACCTGTATTGCGCCTTAACGTAACCTGTATTGCGCCTTAACGTAACCTGTATTGCGCCTTAACGTAACCTGTATTGCGCCTTAACGTAACCTGTATTGCGCCTTAACGTAACCTGTATTGCGCCTTAACGTAACCTGTATTGCGCCTTAACGTAACCTGTATTGCGCCTTAACGTAACCTGTATTGCGCCTTAACGTAACCTGTATTGCGCCTTAACGTAACCTGTATTGCGCCTTAACGTAACCTGTATTGCGCCTTAACGTAACCTGTATTGCGCCTTAACGTAACCTGTATTGCGCCTTAACGTAACCTGTATTGCGCCTTAACGTAACCTGCATTGCGCCTTAACGTAACCTGCATTGCGCCTTAACGTAACCTGTATTGCGCCTTAACGTAACCTGTATTGCGCCTTAACGTAACCTGTATTGCGCCTTAACGTAACCTGTATTGCGCCTTAACGTAACCTGTATTGCGCCTTAACGTAACCTGTATTGCGCCTTAACGTAACCTGTATTGCGCCTTAACGTAACCTGTATTGCGCCTTAACGTAACCTGTATTGCGCCTTAACGTAACCGATATTGCGCCTTAACGTAACCTATATTGCGCCGTAACGTAACCTATATTGCGCCGTAACGTAACCCACATTGCCCCTTAACGTAACCCACATTGCCCCTTAACGTAACCCACATTGCCCCTTAACGTAACCCAACACACGTTGGGCCTTAACCCAACACACGTTGGGCCTTAACCCAACACACGTTGGGCCTTAACCCAACACACGTTGGGCCTTAACCCAACACACGTTGGGCCTTAACCCAACACACGTTGGGCCTTAACCCAACACACGTTGGGCCTTAACCCAACACACGTTGGGCCTTAACCCAACACACGTTGGGCCTTAACCCAACACACGTTGGGCCTTAACCCAACACACGTTGGGCCTTAACCCAACACACGTTGGGCCTTAACCCAACACACGTTGGGCCTTAACCTGCTCTGTAATTGTCATACGACGCGTTAAATTAGTGTAGTGTTGCCTAACTGCAACCCCCGCAATATAGTTTGCTACTCGCACTGCCCGGTCCCCAGTGTATCGCTTCATGTTAAACACCTTGCAGCTATACACTGTAATGTGGATGGCAGCAGGACGTACATGCTCAATGCCCTTTGCAGTTGTTCATTGGCATTTGCAGTTGTTCATTGGCATTCGCATGTGCGAAGCACTTAGCCTACGCTGTGGTACGGCCTGTGTCAACTGTCCGCTGATGTTGTACGTCCAAATCACACACTGTACTGCACATTGGTCCTCATGTACTGAATGATACATCGTGGTACATGTGACCGTACAACGACTGCGCCAACAACGGCGAACCATGCGGTCCAAATGTTGTGCACTCAGCTACGTGTCGTCTCCCTATAAGAGCTGGATTGCAGTGTGGTATGCCCTGGATGGCGATCAGCATGAGCCGTCTGTTGATGTAGTGGCGCGTGTTGTCAGACGTAGTCGTCTCTTCTCACACACCGTGATAGCATGGTGCACTGCGTTCCACATCTGCGACATGCGACAGAGGCCGGTTGACAGTCGTTCGCGCAATGGACATCGCATACGTACGGGGGCCACCTTCCACGTGTTCGCGAAGCGTGCACATGTTGTTGCGTGTATGTGGGCAGACATAGTGTGTCGTGACACCTGACACAGGCATGCAACAATCGTTGAATTTGCAAATGGCGATGGACGCCTACGTTTGCTGGTGACGTTATGCAAATGAACAACTGGTAAACCGTTGTGGTGCGGTTGTTCTCGCTAGAGGTGAATCAGTGATGGCGACGATCGGTTGAGCTACCAACCGGTTGTTCCAGCGATACCCACCATGCCCACGAACGTGAATGGCATCTGGGTGTGAAGCGATACGCGGCGGTGGCTGGGTGGGACCGTCCCCGGCCGGTGAGGGGGGGCCTCCCGGCGTGCTGGCCGCGCGGTGCGTGGGCGCACGCGCTACAGCCGGCTGGTGGGGGCGGCCAGTGGCAGGCGCGCCGGCCGACGGAGGCGGCAGGCGGCGCAGCTGCGCGCCGGCGCACCCTGCACGCGGCGCCGTGCGGCCAAAGTAGGTCCTCGCGGGCCCGGTGCGAAGCGCGGTGGACATCTGCAGTGTGCTGGTCCGATTGAGGACTGTGTGCGCTGAGGATGCGCCGCCGCCCGGCGCTCGGCGCCGCGACGCCGTCTGCTGCTCGGTCGCCTCTGCGGTTCTCGCAGGTGGTTTGTATCGCAGCTGTGCGGACGTGTTGGCGCGTGCGCTGTGCTGGGAGAGTTCGCTTCGGCACCCAAGTGGGGCTTTTGTCCTTCTGTGGCGCTGGCGTTGGAGCTGCCGGTCACCGTAGGTGGCGCGTGTTGTCTCCCGCCGGCAATGCCACGACAGCACGCTCCCGGGCCTCTGTCGGCAGCGGCAAGCTCAGTTGGGAGCACGGGTGGTCGCACCTAAAGCGTCTACTCGCCAAACTCCGGGCGATTGCGCCTCTCTCGAACCCGACCAAGTACTTAGGACGGCGCTGCGCGCCGCCGGGACCTGAGAGGGTTTCGAGGTGTATTGTGCAGGGGAGCTCAGCCTCCTCCTGTTTGCAGAATAATTGAGCGGACGCTTGCGTGTTCGCGCGGGCCCCCGGGACACACTCCCGGGCGGCCGGCTGCTCAGCTCTAGTTGACGCAGCTCCCTGGTTGATCCTGCCAGTAGTCATATGCTTGTCTCAAAGATTAAGCCATGCATGTCTCAGTACAAGCCGCATTAAGGTGAAACCGCGAATGGCTCATTAAATCAGTTATGGTTCCTTAGATCGTACCCACGTTACTTGGATAACTGTGGTAATTCTAGAGCTAATACATGCAAACAGAGTCCCGACCAGAGATGGAAGGGACGCTTTTATTAGATCAAAACCAATCGGTCGGCTCGTCCGGTCCGTTTGCCTTGGTGACTCTGAATAACTTTGGGCTGATCGCACGGTCCTCGTACCGGCGACGCATCTTTCAAATGTCTGCCTTATCAACTGTCGATGGTAGGTTCTGCGCCTACCATGGTTGTAACGGGTAACGGGGAATCAGGGTTCGATTCCGGAGAGGGAGCCTGAGAAACGGCTACCACATCCAAGGAAGGCAGCAGGCGCGCAAATTACCCACTCCCGGCACGGGGAGGTAGTGAC
>NW_025726507.1:35000-40000 GCF_021461395.2 Schistocerca americana
GCTGTACCAGTTACGAGCTAGAGACGCGACCGCGTTGCTCTCTGTACGAATGCCGATGCTGAGCGGTCAGCTAGGAGGCGCTCCATCCATGTCGGTACCGGTGAGCGTTGCACTCGCAGTCGCAAGAACGTACGGCAAGTATATTACCTGGAAGAGTCAATGACAGTCCACGCCCCCCTGCGTGGGAAGAGTCTTTCTAGGCCATGACCCACCGGAAGGGCGCAGCGTCCCCCACCCCAGACATGTGACGTCACACCATCGGTATTGACGACTAGACTGATTCCTTATAATCATTTGCCATACACCGGTGGAAGCTGCCGAGACGAGTAACTACATAGCGGGCTCGCCGTGTCACTAATGTACAGAGATACAACAGTTTCGACTGGAACCGGATTAAACGTATACACGGCGCTGATTAGTAATAGATAGAGCCATCAGAATACAGATAATGTATACAACTGTCCGTATACATGCTGAAAGACTCTGCTCACAATCACAACCACACGTCAGCCACACACCCTTATCACGCACTACTCTCTGCCTGTAACACGCACACAGACAATATGTAAGCACCAGCATGGAACAACACCCAGTGCATCCTCTCCGCCACATTAGACAATCCACACTGTCATAACCAGACTGGGAGGTCCACTCAGAAAACAGAATATCCCACCCACCCGACAACCACCATTGCTCAGCCAAGCCACCAACACCCACACATGTCCTACACAGGGGTGCACCCAACATCACAATACTGCCTCCTCTCACAGCACACAAACAATGGCAGGAATGAAAGACACAGGTCTGCCACAAGCATGGAATGAGAGCGCCGCCTGTCATGAGCCAAAGGTGCATCCTGACGTGGCAAATCAGATGATGCCGCAGGCATCCACTTACTATAATCACAATCAACAAACCGGCCGCCCCGCCCCGCCCCCCATTAAACCTTTCCTTACAACAATGTGTACCTTAACCTAACCTATATCGTACCGTAACCTAACCTATATCGTACCGTAACCTAACCTATGTCGTACCGTAACCTAACCTATGTCGTACCGTAACCTAACCTATGTCGTACCGTAACCTAACCTATGTCGTACCGTAACCTAACCTATGTCGTACCGTAACCTAACCTATGTCGTACCGTAACCTAACCTATGTCGTACCGTAACCTAACCTATGTCGTACCGTAACCTAACCTATGTCGTACCGTAACCTAACCTATGTCGTACCGTAACCTAACCTATGTCGTACCTTAACCTAACCTATGTCGTACCTTAACCTAACCTATGTCGTACCTTAACCTAACCTATGTCGTACCTTAACCTAACCTATGTCGTACCTTAACCTAACCTATGTCGTACCTTAACCTAACCTATGTCGTACCTTAACCTAACCTATGTCGTACCTTAACCTAACCTATGTCGTACCTTAACCTAACCTATGTCGTACCTTAACCTAACCTATGTCGTACCTTAACCTAACCTATGTCGTACCTTAACCTAACCTATGTCGTACCTTAACCTAACCTATGTCGTACCTTAACCTAACCTATGTCGTACCTTAACCTAACCTATGTCGTACCTTAACCTAACCTATGTCGTACCTTAACCTAACCTATGTCGTACCTTAACCTAACCTATGTCGTACCTTAACCTAACCTATGTCGTACCTTAACCTAACCTATGTCGTACCTTAACCTAACCTATGTCGTACCTTAACCTAACCTATGTCGTACCTTAACCTAACCTATGTCGTACCTTAACCTAACCTATGTCGTACCTTAACCTAACCTATGTCGTACCTTAACCTAACCTATGTCGTACCTTAACCTAACCTATGTCGTACCTTAACCTAACCTATGTCGTACCTTAACCTAACCTATGTCGTACCTTAACCTAACCTATGTCGTACCTTAACCTAACCTATGTCGTACCTTAACCTAACCTATGTCGTACCTTAACCTAACCTATGTCGTACCTTAACCTAACCTGTATTGCGCCTTAACCTAACCTGTATTGCGCCTTAACGTAACCTGTATTGCGCCTTAACGTAACCTGTATTGCGCCTTAACGTAACCTGTATTGCGCCTTAACGTAACCTGTATTGCGCCTTAACGTAACCTGTATTGCGCCTTAACGTAACCTGTATTGCGCCTTAACGTAACCTGTATTGCGCCTTAACGTAACCTGTATTGCGCCTTAACGTAACCTGTATTGCGCCTTAACGTAACCTGTATTGCGCCTTAACGTAACCTGTATTGCGCCTTAACGTAACCTGTATTGCGCCTTAACGTAACCTGTATTGCGCCTTAACGTAACCTGTATTGCGCCTTAACGTAACCTGTATTGCGCCTTAACGTAACCTGTATTGCGCCTTAACGTAACCTGTATTGCGCCTTAACGTAACCTGTATTGCGCCTTAACGTAACCTGTATTGCGCCTTAACGTAACCTGTATTGCGCCTTAACGTAACCTGCATTGCGCCTTAACGTAACCTGCATTGCGCCTTAACGTAACCTGTATTGCGCCTTAACGTAACCTGTATTGCGCCTTAACGTAACCTGTATTGCGCCTTAACGTAACCTGTATTGCGCCTTAACGTAACCTGTATTGCGCCTTAACGTAACCTGTATTGCGCCTTAACGTAACCTGTATTGCGCCTTAACGTAACCGATATTGCGCCTTAACGTAACCTATATTGCGCCGTAACGTAACCTATATTGCGCCGTAACGTAACCCACATTGCCCCTTAACGTAACCCACATTGCCCCTTAACGTAACCCACATTGCCCCTTAACGTAACCCAACACACGTTGGGCCTTAACCCAACACACGTTGGGCCTTAACCCAACACACGTTGGGCCTTAACCCAACACACGTTGGGCCTTAACCCAACACACGTTGGGCCTTAACCCAACACACGTTGGGCCTTAACCCAACACACGTTGGGCCTTAACCCAACACACGTTGGGCCTTAACCCAACACACGTTGGGCCTTAACCCAACACACGTTGGGCCTTAACCCAACACACGTTGGGCCTTAACCCAACACACGTTGGGCCTTAACCCAACACACGTTGGGCCTTAACCCAACACACGTTGGGCCTTAACCTGCTCTGTAATTGTCATACGACGCGTTAAATTAGTGTAGTGTTGCCTAACTGCAACCCCCGCAATATAGTTTGCTACTCGCACTGCCCGGTCCCCAGTGTATCGCTTCATGTTAAACACCTTGCAGCTATACACTGTAATGTGGATGGCAGCAGGACGTACATGCTCAATGCCCTTTGCAGTTGTTCATTGGCATTTGCAGTTGTTCATTGGCATTCGCATGTGCGAAGCACTTAGCCTACGCTGTGGTACGGCCTGTGTCAACTGTCCGCTGATGTTGTACGTCCAAATCACACACTGTACTGCACATTGGTCCTCATGTACTGAATGATACATCGTGGTACATGTGACCGTACAACGACTGCGCCAACAACGGCGAACCATGCGGTCCAAATGTTGTGCACTCAGCTACGTGTCGTCTCCCTATAAGAGCTGGATTGCAGTGTGGTATGCCCTGGATGGCGATCAGCATGAGCCGTCTGTTGATGTAGTGGCGCGTGTTGTCAGACGTAGTCGTCTCTTCTCACACACCGTGATAGCATGGTGCACTGCGTTCCACATCTGCGACATGCGACAGAGGCCGGTTGACAGTCGTTCGCGCAATGGACATCGCATACGTACGGGGGCCACCTTCCACGTGTTCGCGAAGCGTGCACATGTTGTTGCGTGTATGTGGGCAGACATAGTGTGTCGTGACACCTGACACAGGCATGCAACAATCGTTGAATTTGCAAATGGCGATGGACGCCTACGTTTGCTGGTGACGTTATGCAAATGAACAACTGGTAAACCGTTGTGGTGCGGTTGTTCTCGCTAGAGGTGAATCAGTGATGGCGACGATCGGTTGAGCTACCAACCGGTTGTTCCAGCGATACCCACCATGCCCACGAACGTGAATGGCATCTGGGTGTGAAGCGATACGCGGCGGTGGCTGGGTGGGACCGTCCCCGGCCGGTGAGGGGGGGCCTCCCGGCGTGCTGGCCGCGCGGTGCGTGGGCGCACGCGCTACAGCCGGCTGGTGGGGGCGGCCAGTGGCAGGCGCGCCGGCCGACGGAGGCGGCAGGCGGCGCAGCTGCGCGCCGGCGCACCCTGCACGCGGCGCCGTGCGGCCAAAGTAGGTCCTCGCGGGCCCGGTGCGAAGCGCGGTGGACATCTGCAGTGTGCTGGTCCGATTGAGGACTGTGTGCGCTGAGGATGCGCCGCCGCCCGGCGCTCGGCGCCGCGACGCCGTCTGCTGCTCGGTCGCCTCTGCGGTTCTCGCAGGTGGTTTGTATCGCAGCTGTGCGGACGTGTTGGCGCGTGCGCTGTGCTGGGAGAGTTCGCTTCGGCACCCAAGTGGGGCTTTTGTCCTTCTGTGGCGCTGGCGTTGGAGCTGCCGGTCACCGTAGGTGGCGCGTGTTGTCTCCCGCCGGCAATGCCACGACAGCACGCTCCCGGGCCTCTGTCGGCAGCGGCAAGCTCAGTTGGGAGCACGGGTGGTCGCACCTAAAGCGTCTACTCGCCAAACTCCGGGCGATTGCGCCTCTCTCGAACCCGACCAAGTACTTAGGACGGCGCTGCGCGCCGCCGGGACCTGAGAGGGTTTCGAGGTGTATTGTGCAGGGGAGCTCAGCCTCCTCCTGTTTGCAGAATAATTGAGCGGACGCTTGCGTGTTCGCGCGGGCCCCCGGGACACACTCCCGGGCGGCCGGCTGCTCAGCTCTAGTTGACGCAGCTCCCTGGTTGATCCTGCCAGTAGTCATATGCTTGTCTCAAAGATTAAGCCATGCATGTCTCAGTACAAGCCGCATTAAGGTGAAACCGCGAATGGCTCATTAAATCAGTTATGGTTCCTTAGATCGTACCCACGTTACTTGGATAACTGTGGTAATTCTAGAGCTAATACAT
>NW_025726507.1:50000-52500 GCF_021461395.2 Schistocerca americana
CCTATGTCGTACCTTAACCTAACCTATGTCGTACCTTAACCTAACCTATGTCGTACCTTAACCTAACCTATGTCGTACCTTAACCTAACCTATGTCGTACCTTAACCTAACCTATGTCGTACCTTAACCTAACCTATGTCGTACCTTAACCTAACCTGTATTGCGCCTTAACCTAACCTGTATTGCGCCTTAACCTAACCTGTATTGCGCCTTAACCTAACCTGTATTGCGCCTTAACGTAACCTGTATTGCGCCTTAACGTAACCTGTATTGCGCCTTAACGTAACCTGTATTGCGCCTTAACGTAACCTGTATTGCGCCTTAACGTAACCTGTATTGCGCCTTAACGTAACCTGTATTGCGCCTTAACGTAACCTGTATTGCGCCTTAACGTAACCTGTATTGCGCCTTAACGTAACCTGTATTGCGCCTTAACGTAACCTGTATTGCGCCTTAACGTAACCTGTATTGCGCCTTAACGTAACCTGTATTGCGCCTTAACGTAACCTGTATTGCGCCTTAACGTAACCTGTATTGCGCCTTAACGTAACCTGTATTGCGCCTTAACGTAACCTGTATTGCGCCTTAACGTAACCTGTATTGCGCCTTAACGTAACCTGTATTGCGCCTTAACGTAACCTGTATTGCGCCTTAACGTAACCTGCATTGCGCCTTAACGTAACCTGCATTGCGCCTTAACGTAACCTGTATTGCGCCTTAACGTAACCTGTATTGCGCCTTAACGTAACCTGTATTGCGCCTTAACGTAACCTGTATTGCGCCTTAACGTAACCTGTATTGCGCCTTAACGTAACCTGTATTGCGCCTTAACGTAACCTGTATTGCGCCTTAACGTAACCTGTATTGCGCCTTAACGTAACCTGTATTGCGCCTTAACGTAACCGATATTGCGCCTTAACGTAACCTATATTGCGCCGTAACGTAACCTATATTGCGCCGTAACGTAACCCACATTGCCCCTTAACGTAACCCACATTGCCCCTTAACGTAACCCACATTGCCCCTTAACGTAACCCAACACACGTTGGGCCTTAACCCAACACACGTTGGGCCTTAACCCAACACACGTTGGGCCTTAACCCAACACACGTTGGGCCTTAACCCAACACACGTTGGGCCTTAACCCAACACACGTTGGGCCTTAACCCAACACACGTTGGGCCTTAACCCAACACACGTTGGGCCTTAACCCAACACACGTTGGGCCTTAACCCAACACACGTTGGGCCTTAACCCAACACACGTTGGGCCTTAACCCAACACACGTTGGGCCTTAACCCAACACACGTTGGGCCTTAACCTGCTCTGTAATTGTCATACGACGCGTTAAATTAGTGTAGTGTTGCCTAACTGCAACCCCCGCAATATAGTTTGCTACTCGCACTGCCCGGTCCCCAGTGTATCGCTTCATGTTAAACACCTTGCAGCTATACACTGTAATGTGGATGGCAGCAGGACGTACATGCTCAATGCCCTTTGCAGTTGTTCATTGGCATTTGCAGTTGTTCATTGGCATTCGCATGTGCGAAGCACTTAGCCTACGCTGTGGTACGGCCTGTGTCAACTGTCCGCTGATGTTGTACGTCCAAATCACACACTGTACTGCACATTGGTCCTCATGTACTGAATGATACATCGTGGTACATGTGACCGTACAACGACTGCGCCAACAACGGCGAACCATGCGGTCCAAATGTTGTGCACTCAGCTACGTGTCGTCTCCCTATAAGAGCTGGATTGCAGTGTGGTATGCCCTGGATGGCGATCAGCATGAGCCGTCTGTTGATGTAGTGGCGCGTGTTGTCAGACGTAGTCGTCTCTTCTCACACACCGTGATAGCATGGTGCACTGCGTTCCACATCTGCGACATGCGACAGAGGCCGGTTGACAGTCGTTCGCGCAATGGACATCGCATACGTACGGGGGCCACCTTCCACGTGTTCGCGAAGCGTGCACATGTTGTTGCGTGTATGTGGGCAGACATAGTGTGTCGTGACACCTGACACAGGCATGCAACAATCGTTGAATTTGCAAATGGCGATGGACGCCTACGTTTGCTGGTGACGTTATGCAAATGAACAACTGGTAAACCGTTGTGGTGCGGTTGTTCTCGCTAGAGGTGAATCAGTGATGGCGACGATCGGTTGAGCTACCAACCGGTTGTTCCAGCGATACCCACCATGCCCACGAACGTGAATGGCATCTGGGTGTGAAGCGATACGCGGCGGTGGCTGGGTGGGACCGTCCCCGGCCGGTGAGGGGGGGCCTCCCGGCGTGCTGGCCGCGCGGTGCGTGGGCGCACGCGCTACAGCCGGCTGGTGGGGGCGGCCAGTGGCAGGCGCGCCGGCCGACGGAGGCGGCAGGCGGCGCAGCTGCGCGCCGGCGCACCCTGCACGCGGCGCCGTGCGGCCAAAGTAGGTCCTCGCGGGCCCGGTGCGAAGCGCGGTGGACATCTGCAGTGTGCTGGTCCGATTGAGGA
>NW_025726507.1:62500-65357 GCF_021461395.2 Schistocerca americana
ACCTAACCTATGTCGTACCTTAACCTAACCTATGTCGTACCTTAACCTAACCTATGTCGTACCTTAACCTAACCTATGTCGTACCTTAACCTAACCTATGTCGTACCTTAACCTAACCTATGTCGTACCTTAACCTAACCTATGTCGTACCTTAACCTAACCTATGTCGTACCTTAACCTAACCTATGTCGTACCTTAACCTAACCTATGTCGTACCTTAACCTAACCTATGTCGTACCTTAACCTAACCTATGTCGTACCTTAACCTAACCTATGTCGTACCTTAACCTAACCTATGTCGTACCTTAACCTAACCTATGTCGTACCTTAACCTAACCTATGTCGTACCTTAACCTAACCTATGTCGTACCTTAACCTAACCTATGTCGTACCTTAACCTAACCTATGTCGTACCTTAACCTAACCTATGTCGTACCTTAACCTAACCTATGTCGTACCTTAACCTAACCTATGTCGTACCTTAACCTAACCTGTATTGCGCCTTAACCTAACCTGTATTGCGCCTTAACCTAACCTGTATTGCGCCTTAACGTAACCTGTATTGCGCCTTAACGTAACCTGTATTGCGCCTTAACGTAACCTGTATTGCGCCTTAACGTAACCTGTATTGCGCCTTAACGTAACCTGTATTGCGCCTTAACGTAACCTGTATTGCGCCTTAACGTAACCTGTATTGCGCCTTAACGTAACCTGTATTGCGCCTTAACGTAACCTGTATTGCGCCTTAACGTAACCTGTATTGCGCCTTAACGTAACCTGTATTGCGCCTTAACGTAACCTGTATTGCGCCTTAACGTAACCTGTATTGCGCCTTAACGTAACCTGTATTGCGCCTTAACGTAACCTGTATTGCGCCTTAACGTAACCTGTATTGCGCCTTAACGTAACCTGTATTGCGCCTTAACGTAACCTGTATTGCGCCTTAACGTAACCTGTATTGCGCCTTAACGTAACCTGCATTGCGCCTTAACGTAACCTGTATTGCGCCTTAACGTAACCTGTATTGCGCCTTAACGTAACCTGTATTGCGCCTTAACGTAACCTGTATTGCGCCTTAACGTAACCTGTATTGCGCCTTAACGTAACCTGTATTGCGCCTTAACGTAACCTGTATTGCGCCTTAACGTAACCTGTATTGCGCCTTAACGTAACCGATATTGCGCCTTAACGTAACCTATATTGCGCCGTAACGTAACCTATATTGCGCCGTAACGTAACCCACATTGCCCCTTAACGTAACCCACATTGCCCCTTAACGTAACCCACATTGCCCCTTAACGTAACCCAACACACGTTGGGCCTTAACCCAACACACGTTGGGCCTTAACCCAACACACGTTGGGCCTTAACCCAACACACGTTGGGCCTTAACCCAACACACGTTGGGCCTTAACCCAACACACGTTGGGCCTTAACCCAACACACGTTGGGCCTTAACCCAACACACGTTGGGCCTTAACCCAACACACGTTGGGCCTTAACCCAACACACGTTGGGCCTTAACCCAACACACGTTGGGCCTTAACCCAACACACGTTGGGCCTTAACCTGCTCTGTAATTGTCATACGACGCGTTAAATTAGTGTAGTGTTGCCTAACTGCAACCCCCGCAATATAGTTTGCTACTCGCACTGCCCGGTCCCCAGTGTATCGCTTCATGTTAAACACCTTGCAGCTATACACTGTAATGTGGATGGCAGCAGGACGTACATGCTCAATGCCCTTTGCAGTTGTTCATTGGCATTTGCAGTTGTTCATTGGCATTCGCATGTGCGAAGCACTTAGCCTACGCTGTGGTACGGCCTGTGTCAACTGTCCGCTGATGTTGTACGTCCAAATCACACACTGTACTGCACATTGGTCCTCATGTACTGAATGATACATCGTGGTACATGTGACCGTACAACGACTGCGCCAACAACGGCGAACCATGCGGTCCAAATGTTGTGCACTCAGCTACGTGTCGTCTCCCTATAAGAGCTGGATTGCAGTGTGGTATGCCCTGGATGGCGATCAGCATGAGCCGTCTGTTGATGTAGTGGCGCGTGTTGTCAGACGTAGTCGTCTCTTCTCACACACCGTGATAGCATGGTGCACTGCGTTCCACATCTGCGACATGCGACAGAGGCCGGTTGACAGTCGTTCGCGCAATGGACATCGCATACGTACGGGGGCCACCTTCCACGTGTTCGCGAAGCGTGCACATGTTGTTGCGTGTATGTGGGCAGACATAGTGTGTCGTGACACCTGACACAGGCATGCAACAATCGTTGAATTTGCAAATGGCGATGGACGCCTACGTTTGCTGGTGACGTTATGCAAATGAACAACTGGTAAACCGTTGTGGTGCGGTTGTTCTCGCTAGAGGTGAATCAGTGATGGCGACGATCGGTTGAGCTACCAACCGGTTGTTCCAGCGATACCCACCATGCCCACGAACGTGAATGGCATCTGGGTGTGAAGCGATACGCGGCGGTGGCTGGGTGGGACCGTCCCCGGCCGGTGAGGGGGGGCCTCCCGGCGTGCTGGCCGCGCGGTGCGTGGGCGCACGCGCTACAGCCGGCTGGTGGGGGCGGCCAGTGGCAGGCGCGCCGGCCGACGGAGGCGGCAGGCGGCGCAGCTGCGCGCCGGCGCACCCTGCACGCGGCGCCGTGCGGCCAAAGTAGGTCCTCGCGGGCCCGGTGCGAAGCGCGGTGGACATCTGCAGTGTGCTGGTCCGATTGAGGACTGTGTGCGCTGAGGATGCGCCGCCGCCCGGCGCTCGGCGCCGCGACGCCGTCTGCTGCTCGGTCGCCTCTGCGGTTCTCGCAGGTGGTTTGTATCGCAGCTGTGCGGA
>NW_025726508.1:0-65352 GCF_021461395.2 Schistocerca americana
CCGTTGCGCGCGGGAGTGGAGGGCGGTGTGTCGACACGCCTCCCTTTAACAATGGTCATTATTGCTGCCGTTGTCGTTTGGAAGGCGACTTGCGACCGTGCAAAATGTGTGTGTGTGTGTGTGTGTGTGTTGGGCCACACGGGCTGTGTGGACGACAAGATGGCGGACGTGCGCCGGCGGCGGCTGTGCTGTGAAAGTGCAAAGTTAAAACAACAAAACAAGGTGCGGCGAGGACGACTGAAATTTTGCTTTGGACGTAGGTTTGTGTGGTGGCCCTGAAAAGGGCCGATTGTTGTGGGCCGAGCCGAGCCGGCAAAGCGCGTTGCGTGCAGGGGAGCACGCGGCGCTGCGATTGCCTGGCCTCCTTTAGGCCTTCTTCTCGGTCTTCTTTGGCAGCAGGACGGCCTGGATGTTGGGCAGGACACCACCCTGTGCGATGGTGACGCCCGACAGGAGCTTGTTGAGCTCCTCGTCGTTGCGGATGGCAAGCTGCAGGTGGCGCGGGATGATGCGCGTCTTCTTGTTGTCGCGGGCCGCGTTTCCGGCCAGCTCGAGCACCTCAGCCGCGAGGTACTCCATGACGGCGGCGAGGTAGACGGGCGCCCCGGCGCCGACGCGCTCTGCGTAGTTTCCCTTGCGCAGGAGGCGGTGGATTCTGCCGACCGGGAACTGGAGCCCAGCCCTGCTTGAGCGGGACTTTGACTTGCCCTTGACTTTGCCTCCCTTTCCGCGTCCGGACATGGCGATGGGCTAGCGACGGTGCACACGAAACGGAAACGAAAACGACCGGTGCGAGCGGCAGCGAGTCGAGCAGCGGAGTGCGTGCCGGCGCAGCCGGGGTGGGGGTGCTTTATGGGCTCGGGTGCGGCGGCCGGTTGCGCGCGCGCCCCATTGGTCGGCGGCCGCAACAGGGCGAGCTGGTAAAGGTGCGGCGGCGGCTGGCGGCGGGTGCCACTGTGTGGGGAGACGCTGACTAGAGCGGAGCGCTTGCTACTGGTGTTGCTGCTGCCGTACGTTGGTTCGAGATGCCGCCCAAGACTAGCGGGAAGGCCGCCAAGAAGGCTGGCAAGGCGCAGAAGAACATTTCGAAGGGCGACAAGAAGAAGAAGCGCAAGAGGAAGGAGAGCTATGCCATCTACATCTACAAGGTGCTGAAGCAGGTGCACCCTGACACGGGCATCTCGTCGAAGGCGATGAGCATCATGAACAGCTTCGTGAACGACATTTTCGAGCGCATTGCGGCCGAGGCTTCTCGCCTGGCGCACTACAACAAGCGCTCGACCATCACGTCCCGCGAGATCCAGACCGCTGTGCGGCTGTTGCTGCCTGGCGAGCTGGCCAAGCACGCCGTGAGCGAGGGCACGAAGGCGGTGACCAAGTACACGAGCTCCAAGTAAGGAGGTGGCTCTGGAATGGAAGGAAGGATGGAGAAGGCTCCTCCGTTGCGAGAGCGGCAAAACGGCCCTTTTCAGGGCCACCAACTTGCCTTTTGCGGGAAGGGCGGAATTGTTGTTGTTGTTGTTTGTGTGGACGGCTGTGATGTATGTGTGCATTTTGATTGTGGGTGGGGGGGCGCGTCAAAGCGTGTTGCGGGGTACGGCCACGAGGTTGGTCGCCGTGGCGTGGAATGGTGGCACGCCTCGTTGGAGTGGTTTTGACCCATTGGTGTTGGGGTGTGTGTGTGTGTGTGTGTTACCTGTCTGCGAGGGGGGGACAGTGCGATCGGCGACTTTTGTGTCACCGTAACGACGGCCGTTTGCGGGTTTGTTTTTTTTTTTGCACATCATACATGGCGAGGGTGAAATGTGAAATGTTTTTTGTTGTTTGGTTTGTTTTTTGCCGCCCACTATTCCCTTTGCTGTACGCCGAGTTTTTGACAATGGTGCGACGTAACTGCAGCGTGGAGGTGTGTGAGTGACGTTGAAATGAACGTGCCATTAAGACGCATTGTTGTTGTATTGTACTGTACGTGTACGGCGACACGCACGATGATGTACCATTCGACTCTGATTTCTGATAGCCGTGTCTGACTGATTGCGTACGACGCACGCACACCGATGTCGTCATTCAAGATGCACGCGTGTCCAGTGCAGTACAGTAAGCGCGACGCTAGACGACGACGGCGGCGGCGGCGGCGGTCGTTTGTTTGGCGAATGTCTGTACACGTGTTTGTCTGTGTCCATCCGGTATGTATTTGTTTGTTTGAAAGTGTTTTGTGTGTCGGTGACGTGGTCCGATCCGTCGCCCCCTGAGTAACTGTCGATCGGCGCGATAGACCGGCGTCACGCAACTGAACCGAAGTCTTGGGCACACCCGTCATACTGTTGTACACCGTCGCGCTGAGAACGGTAACGAAGGGTTGACTTTGATCGGTCGAATGTCTGGGCAGAACGTGAGGAATGAGGCAAGAGTGCAAGGAGGGGGGGCAAAAGAGAGAGGAAGGGAAAAAGGGGAGAAACGCATTCGTAGAGCAACGGAACGTTCCCGTGTCGGAGGCGTATTGGAGCCGCACTGAAAATGCGTTTAACGGCGGCGCGGCTGCAAGTGTCTGCCGTGGTGAACGTTACCTTTGACGGCTGCATTGGGCTTTGCCTTTGCTTTCGCTTTCGCTTTCCCGGATGTACGTAACGTTTGTTGATATGGTTCTGAGGAAGAGTGTATGACAGTGCCGTGCCGTCCATGTTCGTGTGCCCTCCCATTGTGTGTATGCTATTGTCTGTGTACTTGAATGATGTATGTAGGTGTTAGTGGACATGTTTTACCAGTGGGGGGAAATGGATCGTCGATAGTTGCCGTCACTCTGTCACGGTCGAGATGACGCACCCTCCGTACAGAAAGGTGTCGAGAAAGTGAGTGTGTGCGTCCGTGAATTGGCAGTGTTTGGAGGTGGGCGTGCCCTGCATGTGGCCCGGAAGGCTGTTCGTTTGGCGGTAGTGTTGTGTGGACAGGGGAGGGGCATGCGTAACGCTGCTGGCATGGCATGGCATTTCGGGAGATGGGAGGGGGCAAACGAGGAGCGGCGGCCAAAGAGAGGCGGGACGGGGAGGGGCGCGGTGTGGGTGGCTTGCGCCTGTGCTCGGCGTTGTGGTTTGTGCAAAAGAGGAGGAGAAAAACAATGAGTTGCCAGGGAGGGGAGCGGTGTTGTGTTGTGGTTGTCGTGGTGTAGCCGCAGACGCGGCTGTCAGTGAACGTGGCGAGACGGACGGATGCGCGGAGGGGCGGGGGCGGCGCATTTCGCCGGTGCCGTGCCGTGCCTGAAAGCCGCGTGGTCGCTGTGTTGTTGGTGGCGTGGGGGCGAGGAGAGTACCGTACGGGTGTGCTTGTGCGCCGGAAATGGCACACTGCGCCTGCCCGTCTTGGAGGCTGATGGCTGTGGTGTGGAAATGGGGCGCGGTGATGTTGAAGCAGTTGAAGAACAGAAAAGAAACCAAGAAAACGGAAGGCGTGATGCGGCGGTGGTGGTGGTGGTGAGAGCGGGAAAAACAAAACAAAAAAAAAGAAGGAAAAACAACAAGAAACAAAAAAGAAAACAAAAGGTCTATCAATATTAGAATGTAAATGGAAATGGAAATGGACCCAGGTATAACCTCCCTGCACAAGTAGCAGAGGGTCCGATGATAATAAAAATGTGCCAGAATGTTAACGTCCCTACAAAACAAACCCAACGATAATATGAATGAAAGAATGAACCGTATGTAACATTGCAACAGACATAATGAAACCTGATAAATTGTATAAGGGCAGCAGCGTTGACCTTTGGCCCTGTATCCAGAATAAAAAGAGCCAAAGATCGTTACCCCAATGAAAAAGACACTGAAACACGTATGTAACATAGCAGCGATGGCGAGACATTGTAGCGTCTGTGACCAGAGAGTTTGCGCTGGACCGCGCGAGTGTTGCGAGCGGTTCTCAGTCAGTCAGTCAGTCAGTCAGTCAGTCGTTGCGAGTCTGTAGGTCTGTCTAGTTGAGGGCTGTACTCTGTCAGTAGTCGTCGCGTGCAGTACGCTAATAGTCGTCATGCAGAGCGGTCGGTCAGTAGTAGCAGCCGAGTGCGGTTGTGTGATGTAGGCGGTCGGCAACACTGGTCAAGATGGTGAATAAGGTATACTGTTAATTAATATAATCATTAGATAATGAACAATTTTATTTATTGTAATTATTCTCCAACAAGTTCCCCAATACTAATTTTTATTTCAAAAGCATTTTTCAAACATTTAATTGTTTATTGAACTAAAGAGTTCGTTGCACTTCACATTTCATTCCACGTCTTTGAAGAAAGATTGCACTAAAATCACAACAAAAAGAGAATATTATTATTTGCAATGCAGTTCCTCCAAGCGCTGCGCAACAAACAAGAGCAGAAATGTTGTGACATCCATTTATTCCGAGGTAAGACTTTTAATTCTGATTGTTTTGCACAGGGCCAAAGACCGATAGTTCGGTTTAATCGAAGTTTCTTGTCACTGAACGGACTTTAAATGTTGTGAAGAATTTATATTTGAGTCAGATTGCGAAATTCACATGTTTGTTGCCATTTTCAATACCTCTCATTGTGGGCGAGGTTACAATTAGCGCAATGTCCATTAGCATCCGTAAATAACATTGTCCATTATTTTAAATTTTGCGGGGAGGTTACAACACACAAAAAAAAACAAAAAAAAATTGCATTTGTATCCGCTCCTCAATTGTAGATACCCCTTACACAGCTGTGTGCAATGAATGAGTGCTGGCTGGTAATTAATTGCACTCCTTGGAGGGAAATGCCATAGGAAGTAGTCTTTAAAAAGTGAATGTTTTTCGTTAAAAGACAAAAGTTACGTTAGAAAAAAGTAATAGTGGGGCTTTTGTTGTTGAACAAAATAAGTACAATGAACATACGTTATCAGATTTGCGCAAAATGCAGCTTCACACTACCTTTTGATTATAACACAATATACTATACATCGTCCCGAACCGTGACCAGAGTCGCGAGACGAGCAGAGCACGCCGCCGACGCCCGCTCAGTACAACCGTCCACCCGCTACTACTGTCGACCGACTACTACCTCTCCCGACTCGCGCTACAATATATATAACAACTGTTCCTGGCGACCCGGTGCGTGCCACTACTGTCGTCTGGCGCGGTCCAAGCGCCGACTAGCAACGATAAATAACTCTCTGGTCAGACAGAGATGCTGTCATGCCTCGCCATCGCTCTGGTAATGAATACATACGTGTTGCAGCGTGCGTACCACCGGAACACGCAGTGGCGGAGCCAAAGACTGTGTTGTCGAGGTCGAGTGCGAGCGGGAAGAGAGGCAGCGTCGGCACGGAGATGCAAGCGAGCGCGAGACGCACGGGGGCTGCGGCGTGGCGCGTTTGCGGTCGGCGCCTTTGGTGGCAACGGCCGGGACAAGCAGCGGTGTATGGTGTGGTGCGGGGCGGACAGGGGCGGCGGTGGACGGGGAGGAGGCGGCGCGACGACGGCATGGGGGCGAAAACGGGACGGGGGACGGGGGACGGCGGATGTTGAGAGGCGTCACGCGCGGACAGGACGCAGACACAGAGACACACAGATTGGAAAGGGAGGGTGCGCGGTAATAGTTGGGAATGTGCGTACCGTGCGGGATGGGAGTGGGCGAGGAACACGGTCGTGGCCCCTGTTTTGGGTGCGTGTGATGACGTCGGTGTGTTGTGGGAAGGGAAGGTGCTGTGGCGGCGGCGCGTAATGGGCGTAGGCCGAAAAGAGAAAGGAACGTCGGCAGTGTGTTGGCAAGCGTCGGTTCGACTGCGACGTTGATGGGCAGGGCAGGGCAAGGTTAATGGTGGTAGGAGTAGGCGTGTGGGCGCAAAAAAATCTGCCGCTGCAGGCGGTGCCGTAACCGCCATGGCGGGAAGGAGAGAGGGCCAAAGAAAGAAAGAAAGAAAGAAAGAAAGAAAGAAAGAAAGAAAGAAGAAAACAAAAAAAAAAAAAAGAAGGAGGGGGGGGGGGGGGCGAAAGTGGAGAGGCGGTGGTGTGAGAAGGGCGGGGGCGGAAGGAAGGCAGGAAGGACAAGAGGCGAGGCGACGGCTTGCTTTGTGTATCGGTCGGTCTCTGGCTATGCTTCGTTTTCTGCAGCAGGGTCGGTGCGCGGCGTGGCTCGCGGCAGTGGGAACGCCTGGCGGCTGGACGGCCAGCAATGCGGTTGGATGGGCGGCCACAGCACCGCACCTGTGCCCGAGGAGGAGACGCTGGCGGCGGGCCCTGAGGTGAGGCCGGCTCGGCTGGGGCTGGGGCTGGGGCTGTGGATGTGTAGGTGTGCGCCGCTGCTGCAACAACGAGTAAAACGCGAGAAGAAGGGATGGCGGTAGAGAGGAAAAAAAAAAAAAAAAAAAAAAGGTCGTGTTGTGTTGATGCGCAGGCAGACGCGTACAGAGAGACGAGCCCGGTCTGCAGCAGGGTGTGGCCGTGCCGAGTGCAGAGCAGCGGCGGCTCGGTTCGGTTCGGCCCGGCCCGGCGGGCCGCGCTGTTGTCGCGGACGTGAGCGCCCCCTGGCGGGTGGCCGGAGGCGGCGCGGCGTGTTGGACGTGTGGCTGGTGGCAGTGCACAATTTGCGAGTGGCTGGCGGTGTGGTGTGGCGGTTGGCGCGTCGGGCGGCGGAGAGAGAGAGGGAGGAGGAGAGGTATGTGTTGCGGGCGCCCTTTGCTGCGCTGCGTCGTTGCGTGTGCCGTACAGGGCGGGCGCTTGTCGACTGTGGGGCCGGTGTGGCGAATTGGCGTGAAACGGCTGCCGAGAGGTGTGTGGTAGCGAGCCGGTCGGTGTCAGTGCGAAGGGGAATGTGCGTGCGTTTGGCGGTTTCGGTGTGCTTTTTGCGGCGTGAGAGTGGGAATTAGTGGGGCCGGCTGTTGTGTTGGTTCCTTGTGTCTTGTGTCGCGTAGCTTGATGGCAACGTGGAAGGACGCCGGTTTCGTTTCGAGCCGTGCGTGTGGTTGTCGACGTTGACTGGTTGGCGTGTGGCGATGCACGTGCATGTGTGGGTCGCGAGTGCGTTTTTGGCTGGCTCTGTGTGTGTGTGTGTGTGTGTGTGTGTGTTTTGGGGGGGGAAGGGGGAGGCGGTGGTGAAAGTGCAGTCGTTGCCACGGGCGTCGTCGGGTGGGGCTGGGGCTGTGCGTCGTTGGCGGAAAGGTGGTAGGTTGCGCGTAAGCGAGCCCGTCGTTGACGGTGTCGCGTGAGTTGTGAATCGAGTGGGGCGCGGGGCGCGGGACAGGAGCAGCGTGCCGCTGCGTCGTGGTCGTCAGCAGAGGCTGTGCGTGTGCTTGTCCTTTTTGTGGGCGGTTCGTGCGAGGCGTTTTTGTTTTGTGTTGCCCTAGTTGTTAGTTTATTTTGTTTGTGTTTGTTATTGTGAGGCGACGACTGGTTGGTGGCGTGCGCGCGAAGCGGCGGTGTGCGCTTCCCGTGTCGTTTGTGTTTTTTTTTGTTTGTTTTTGTTTTTTGCACTGGGCCCCGGGGGGGGGGGGGGTGGGTGCGTGTGTGTCGATTGCCGGCTGGCGAAAGGAAAGGTGCGCCATCGGCGGGGTGGGTCGCCGGCACAAGTAGAGGCGGCGGCGTTGTTGCTGTTGTTGTTGTGTGGTGTTTGTTTTGTTCGGCTGTGTCGGCGAGCTGTGGTGCGGTGCGTGTGAATGGTGGTGCAAAAGTGCTGGCGTTGGGGCTGCGACTGCGACGGCGGCGAGCCGCGGGCGCGCCATTGATAGTGATGTTGTGAACAGCGGCTGTGTACGGTAGTGGTGTTGTTGTAGCACGACGTGCATCCGGGCCGGCGCGGAAAGCGCAGTTGCGGGCGGTTGCCCTTCGGTGCCAGCCATGTCGCGTGAGCGGCGGGTTGCTCTGGTGTCGACACGTGGTGCTCTGGGTTGTCGTGTGGTGCCCTTTGGCCGGTGGGGGTGGTTCGCGTGTGTCTCGTTCGCGCTCGGTATCTGGTCGTGGTCGTGCTGCTCCCCCGTCTGTCGGCGGTTTTCGACGTCGTCTGTACGTTTTTGTTCGTTTGCGGCGTGCCTGCCGACGTCGTCCCGTCGCGACCTTTCAACCGAAAGTGTGGCGCCCGAAGGTGAACGAACGTAACCCTGACCTCGGCGCTTTACGCTGAGCCGAGCGAACCGAACCTAACCTGTGGTGTGGCGAGGTGAGCTCAGCCTGTGGAGCCCCTAACGTCTACGTAAAGGTAAGCTGTCCGGCTCACGCCTCACGTTTGAACGCTTTTTGAACCTACGTTTGACGCTTCTTAACCTAGCACTGACCCCTTAACCTAACGTGTAACCTAACCGAACCTAACCTAACCTAACCTAACCTAACCTAACCTAACCTCTGACGCCTGACGTGTTTGAATGCTTAACCTAAGTTTGACGCTTAACCTAACCCAAGTCCCCTTAACCTAACCCACGTCCACCTAACCTAACCTAACCTAACCTAGACGTGTACACGTAATGTGTAACGCGTAACGTGTAAGGTCGGCTGTCGTGTGTGCTGACGGCAGATTGGGTTGGTCTGTAGATTCGGATTGCGGTTTGCCTCGGTCGAGGGGTTGGGTCGGAAGCGGCGAGGGGCGGCGGCGCCTGTTGCGCAGGCGGCGTCCGTTTGCGGCGGGCAATTGTTGAGAAACGGCTGTGAATGTTGGCGGGCGAGAGGAGGAGGACGGCGCGCGATGTGGCCCGACGGCTGCGGGCCGATCGGGAAACGGCGGGAGGGCGACGGAAGGCGATGGGGCGGCGGAGGCGCGTTTGCACGGCCGTCATCGCCGCACGCCTCGGCTTGTGTGGCTGTGGCGCCGGCCGCGCTGGCCGGGCTGCCGCGGCGACGGTGTGGGAGTTTTGCCGAAGGTTTGGCCATTGTGGCGGGTCGTCGGCTGGGGCTGTGGGGGCGGCATTTGGGCGGGGGCGGCGATTCTCGGCGGGCCGACCCAGGCTGTAGCGCGCGGTAGCTGCAGTTTGGCCGTGGTTTGCGGCGCTGCCGTGGCGACTGGTTGGCGACTGTGGTGTGGCTGTGTGTAGCCCCATCCTCGGTGGTTTGAAAGGCGCGGGCGGTTGTGGCGCAGGTTTGGGGCTGCTCCGCACAGGCTGTCGGACGTTGGGCGGTAGCAAGCGCGGGAGGCGCGGCGCGGCGGCGCGCAGAGTGGCGGCCGCTCTCTCGGCCGTCCGCGCCCGCCCGCGACACTGGCTGGGCCCTTGTGATTCTCTGCTCTGCTGTGCTGTGCTTGCGTGCCTGCCGTCCCGCTCGCTCTCGCTCTCGCTCTCGCTGTGTGTTAGGCGCGTCGTCGAAATGGCAGATCAGGCGGCTACGAACGAGACTGCTGCGGCACCCGCCGCCACCGGCACTACGAAGAAGGCCAAGTCTGCGTCGTCTGCGAAGAAGCCGCGCGCCAAGCCTGCGCACCCGCGCACCTCTGAGATGGTGACGGCCGCCATCAAGAGTCTGAAGGAGCGCGGCGGGTCGTCGCTGCAGGCGATCAAGAAGTACATAGCCGCGCACTACAAGCTGGACGCGGAGAAGCTGGCGCCGTTTATCAAGAAGTACCTCAAGTCGGCCGTCGTGGCGGGCGAGCTGGTGCAGACGAAGGGGAAGGGCGCGTCCGGCTCGTTCAAGCTTGCCGGCGCCGGCGGCGGGGGGGCGGCCGAGGGCGGCAAGGCTCGTGCTGGCGGTGCCAAGAAGAAGCGCGCCGCTCCGGCCAGCAAGGAGAAGAAGGGCGCCCGTGCGGCCGGCGCAAAGAAGGCTGGTGGCGTGAAGGCGGCGACCGGTCGGAAGGCGGGCGCCGCCAAGAAGGCGTCTGCGGCGTCGGCCGCTCCCGCGGGTGCGAAGAAGGCGGCTGCGGCCAAGCCGGCCAAGGCCAAGTCGCCGTCGAAGGCGAAGAAGGCCGCCAAGGTTCCGACGAAGAAGCCGAAGGCGCCGCGCCCGAAGAAGGCGACGACGCCGTCTAAGGCGAAGGCTTCGCCCAAGAAGAAGAAGTAGAGTAGAGGAGAAAGAGATGGGAAAGGAAGGGTTTGGCGCTTGACTCCGTCGTCCCCACCGCCCGTCGTCGTCTAGTGGCGCGCAAGAGACGCGCGGCCCAAAACGGCCCTTCTCAGGGCCATCAAAGCACGTCGGGGAAGGTTTTGATTGTCGTGTTGCGTTTGGTGTGGGTGTGTGTCTGTCTGTCTGGCGTTTCTGTATGCCCGTGGGGATGCTGTTTGCGTGCCGTGGTGGTTGGATTGCGGGGGTCGGTGGCGGGTGTGGGCGGCGGTAGCGGTAAGCGGTGTTGTTGCTGATGTCGTGGTTGATTGTCGCCGTGTTTGTTTTGTGGCGGCGGCCGACGGTTGGTTTTCTGTCACGTTGTTTTGTTTGAATACGTTGGTTGGCTTGCCTGCGTTCGTTCTTCTCGGATGTCTGTCGTGTCTGGTCTTTGTTTTGTTCCTTTGTGTGTGTGTTATGTTTTGCAACGGGGGGCACGTTGAGATGTGGGAAGGAGTCGGCGGGGGATTTCGGTGGCGTGTAGAGCGAGCGAGCGAGCCTGCCTGGCCGTTGGCCGTCGGAGTGGAGTGCGGGTTTTTTTTGTTTTTGATTTCGAAAAACGAAAGCGGCGGCCGGCCAGCCACCCGTGCGGTGTGACGTCGGCCGTTGGGTATTGTGCGCTTTGAGCGCCGGGGAGGGATGATGTGTGATTGTTGCGCGCTGCTAGCAGGCAGGCAGAGTGAGCGGGTGTGGCGGACGGACGGGAAGTGGTGGTTTTTGTTTTTTGGGTTGCGGGGCGAGAGGCAGGCGACCGACAAAGTTTGCTCGCGACGGAGAGATGTTAGTGGCCCTGAAAAGGGCCGTTTTTGTTTGTGCGGTGCGGTGCCGCGGCGCGGTTTAGGCGCGCTCGCCGCGGATGCGGCGCGCGAGCTGGATGTCCTTGGGCATGATGGTGACGCGCTTGGCGTGGATGGCGCACAGGTTGGTGTCTTCGAAGAGGCCGACGAGGTAGGCCTCGCTGGCCTCCTGCAGGGCCATGACTGCGGAGCTCTGGAAGCGCAGGTCGGTCTTGAAGTCCTGGGCGATCTCGCGCACTAGGCGCTGGAATGGCAGCTTGCGGATGAGCAGCTCTGTGCTCTTCTGGTAGCGCCTGATTTCTCGCAGGGCGACGGTGCCCGGCCTGTAGCGGTGGGGCTTCTTGACGCCTCCGGTGGCGGGCGCGCTCTTCCTCGCCGCCTTGGTGGCGAGCTGTTTGCGCGGCGCCTTTCCGCCGGTGGACTTGCGGGCCGTTTGCTTTGTGCGGGCCATGGCGGTAGCGGTAGCGGTAGCGGAGCGGCGTGCGTGGAGGTTAGGTGCGGCGCGGCGTCCGGTGCTGCCTTGACAACGGGCCCGCGCGCCTCCGTGCTGCGCTTATATGCCCTCGGTTGCGCGTGGTGGGGGGAGGGCGGGCCAGAGTCTATATAGGGGGGCGGCGGGCGCGCTGGGCGCAGACCGTAGCCGACTCGCGAGACGCTGCAGCTGCTGTTTGTGCACGTTTTGCTTTGCCCGAGGAAGGAAGGATGACAGGCCGCGGCAAGGGAGGAAAGGGGCTCGGCAAGGGCGGCGCCAAGCGGCACCGCAAGGTGTTGCGCGACAACATCCAGGGCATCACGAAGCCCGCCATCCGCCGCCTGGCTCGCAGGGGCGGCGTGAAGCGCATCTCTGGTCTGATCTACGAGGAGACCCGCGGGGTGCTGAAGGTGTTCCTGGAGAACGTGATCCGCGACGCGGTGACGTACACTGAGCACGCCAAGCGCAAGACTGTGACGGCCATGGACGTGGTGTACGCCCTGAAGAGGCAGGGGCGCACCCTGTACGGTTTCGGCGGTTAGGCTGCGTCGCAGCGGGCGCTGGCCTTCCCGCGGCCGTGCTTGTGGGTGGGAGAGACTAGAAAACGGCCCTTTTCAGGGCCACCACACTGTTCGGAAGTTGAAAAGTGCGAAAGAGTCTGTGTTGTTGCTGCGTGTGTTGTTTGTTTGTTTCTTTCCGTTTGAGCGACGTGATGTGACTGGGAGGGGAGAAGGAAAGGAAACGTGTCATGTGGCTGGCTGTGTGTGTGTGAGAGTGGAGCTGCTTCGTTTGTGTTTGTTATTGTGTGTCTTTGTATCGATCGCGATGGAGATGGCGGGCTGTGTGTTGTTGTGCGAGAGGCGGTGATTATTTGCTTGCGTGGTTTGGCTCTGTGTGTTTGCGGCGGCGTTGGGGTTTCCGAGGCAAGGCGTGTGGGCATAGGCGGCCGGATCAGCTGTTTGTTTCGTTCGTGTCGACGGCCGTTGCGCGCGGGAGTGGAGGGCGGTGTGTCGACACGCCTCCCTTTAACAATGGTCATTATTGCTGCCGTTGTCGTTTGGAAGGCGACTGCGACCGTGCAAAATGTGTGTGTGTGTGTGTGTGTGTGTTGGGCCACACGGGCTGTGTGGACGACAAGATGGCGGACGTGCGCCGGCGGCGGCTGTGCTGTGAAAGTGCAAAGTTAAAACAACAAAACAAGGTGCGGCGAGGACGACTGAAATTTTGCTTTGGACGTAGGTTTGTGTGGTGGCCCTGAAAAGGGCCGATTGTTGTGGGCCGAGCCGAGCCGGCAAAGCGCGTTGCGTGCAGGGGAGCACGCGGCGCTGCGATTGCCTGGCCTCCTTTAGGCCTTCTTCTCGGTCTTCTTTGGCAGCAGGACGGCCTGGATGTTGGGCAGGACACCACCCTGTGCGATGGTGACGCCCGACAGGAGCTTGTTGAGCTCCTCGTCGTTGCGGATGGCAAGCTGCAGGTGGCGCGGGATGATGCGCGTCTTCTTGTTGTCGCGGGCCGCGTTTCCGGCCAGCTCGAGCACCTCAGCCGCGAGGTACTCCATGACGGCGGCGAGGTAGACGGGCGCCCCGGCGCCGACGCGCTCTGCGTAGTTTCCCTTGCGCAGGAGGCGGTGGATTCTGCCGACCGGGAACTGGAGCCCAGCCCTGCTTGAGCGGGACTTTGACTTGCCCTTGACTTTGCCTCCCTTTCCGCGTCCGGACATGGCGATGGGCTAGCGACGGTGCACACGAAACGGAAACGAAAACGACCGGTGCGAGCGGCAGCGAGTCGAGCAGCGGAGTGCGTGCCGGCGCAGCCTGCTGCTCCTTTTCTGACTTCCTCACTGTGAGGAGGTTCAGGTGGAAGTTTGTGGCCTGTTGGCCTTTACTCCCCTGGGATGATTGATGAGTCTTCTTTCTTGACTTGTAGGTTGTTCTGTACTGGCAAGGAGTGCCGATAACCTATTTTCTGTATTTGTCGGTGTGACGACTTTTCTTCTTCTTCTTCTTACTTGAGGGCTCTCCCTCGGTTGGGATAGTGGATACAGTGTATCCAGCTTTCTCATACTCTCCGTGGACGAGAGCGAAGATGACGTAGCGCATTTGCCACTCTGTGAAAATTGGGAAGGAATTGATCAGATCGTAATCCTCCTTGGAAAGACCAACAAGGCCTTCTGGATATTCGATTGGTTGGTGTGGAGGTGAAGGTTTAGAAAGGTTAGGAGGAACGAAGGGATAAGGGTTGTCGTGGTGGGGATATGTACCATCGCGAAGCGATGCAGCTATCTTCTGCGTCACAGCGCTTGCGCTGTACATGTCGGGAAGCGGGAGGAATGGGACTTCTTCCCACCCTTCTTCTTGCGCTTCTGCTTCTGCGTCCGTCTTGGGCAGTGTTGCCTCCCCTTCGGCAGGCACGTCGGTCTGCGTGGCCACCGTCGCAAACTTCTTCTCTCGAGGAGGAGTCGTCTGGCTGGCGGTGTCGACCGCTGTGGCGGAAGCTGCCTTGGCTGAGCGAAGCTCCTGCGTCAGCTCAGCAATCTGACGCCGAGCCTCGCCCAGTTCCGCCAGCATGGCCGCCCTCTCTTCCGCCATGGCGGATTTGAAGGCGGACATGGCTTCTTCTACGGCGTCGCTGAGGCGCCTGGTGATGGCGTCTTCTGAGCGAGTGACCACCTCTTCGCGTGTGGTGGTCACTTGCTTCTGCGTCTTCTCTGGTCCGCGCCAATTTCTCCTGTACGCGCAGGAACGGGCGTTAGCCGCGTGTGCGCCACCGCAGTTGGCGCATGTGCAGGGGGCGTCCTTCGGCTTCTTGCAGTCGCGTGTGTCGTGTGCTTGCGCACACTTCAAACACGCGACTGCTCCGCTGCAGTGCTTGGCGACGTGGCCAAGCTTTTGGCAGCGAAAGCACTGCGGTGTAGACTTCTTCTTCTTCTTCCCGGCAGGTCCTGCTAACGTGAGCAGCAACTCAGCCAAGGCAGCAGCTTTGCGTCCACTTCCGCGTCCCGACATCACGATAACCAACAGCGACAACGAACTAACGTGTACTCTCCGCGGCGTGAGCGGGAAAGCCGCCGGCGCAGCCGGGGTGGGGGTGCTTTATGGGCTCGGGTGCGGCGGCCGGTTGCGCGCGCGCCCCATTGGTCGGCGGCCGCAACAGGGCGAGCTGGTAAAGGTGCGGCGGCGGCTGGCGGCGGGTGCCACTGTGTGGGGAGACGCTGACTAGAGCGGAGCGCTTGCTACTGGTGTTGCTGCTGCCGTACGTTGGTTCGAGATGCCGCCCAAGACTAGCGGGAAGGCCGCCAAGAAGGCTGGCAAGGCGCAGAAGAACATTTCGAAGGGCGACAAGAAGAAGAAGCGCAAGAGGAAGGAGAGCTATGCCATCTACATCTACAAGGTGCTGAAGCAGGTGCACCCTGACACGGGCATCTCGTCGAAGGCGATGAGCATCATGAACAGCTTCGTGAACGACATTTTCGAGCGCATTGCGGCCGAGGCTTCTCGCCTGGCGCACTACAACAAGCGCTCGACCATCACGTCCCGCGAGATCCAGACCGCTGTGCGGCTGTTGCTGCCTGGCGAGCTGGCCAAGCACGCCGTGAGCGAGGGCACGAAGGCGGTGACCAAGTACACGAGCTCCAAGTAAGGAGGTGGCTCTGGAATGGAAGGAAGGATGGAGAAGGCTCCTCCGTTGCGAGAGCGGCAAAACGGCCCTTTTCAGGGCCACCAACTTGCCTTTTGCGGGAAGGGCGGAATTGTTGTTGTTGTTGTTTGTGTGGACGGCTGTGATGTATGTGTGCATTTTGATTGTGGGTGGGGGGGCGCGTCAAAGCGTGTTGCGGGGTACGGCCACGAGGTTGGTCGCCGTGGCGTGGAATGGTGGCACGCCTCGTTGGAGTGGTTTTGACCCATTGGTGTTGGGGTGTGTGTGTGTGTGTGTGTTACCTGTCTGCGAGGGGGGGACAGTGCGATCGGCGACTTTTGTGTCACCGTAACGACGGCCGTTTGCGGGTTTGTTTTTTTTTTGCACATCATACATGGCGAGGGTGAAATGTGAAATGTTTTTTGTTGTTTGGTTTGTTTTTTGCCGCCCACTATTCCCTTTGCTGTACGCCGAGTTTTTGACAATGGTGCGACGTAACTGCAGCGTGGAGGTGTGTGAGTGACGTTGAAATGAACGTGCCATTAAGACGCATTGTTGTTGTATTGTACTGTACGTGTACGGCGACACGCACGATGATGTACCATTCGACTCTGATTTCTGATAGCCGTGTCTGACTGATTGCGTACGACGCACGCACACCGATGTCGTCATTCAAGATGCACGCGTGTCCAGTGCAGTACAGTAAGCGCGACGCTAGACGACGACGGCGGCGGCGGCGGCGGTCGTTTGTTTGGCGAATGTCTGTACACGTGTTTGTCTGTGTCCATCCGGTATGTATTTGTTTGTTTGAAAGTGTTTTGTGTGTCGGTGACGTGGTCCGATCCGTCGCCCCCTGAGTAACTGTCGATCGGCGCGATAGACCGGCGTCACGCAACTGAACCGAAGTCTTGGGCACACCCGTCATACTGTTGTACACCGTCGCGCTGAGAACGGTAACGAAGGGTTGACTTTGATCGGTCGAATGTCTGGGCAGAACGTGAGGAATGAGGCAAGAGTGCAAGGAGGGGGGGCAAAAGAGAGAGGAAGGGAAAAAGGGGAGAAACGCATTCGTAGAGCAACGGAACGTTCCCGTGTCGGAGGCGTATTGGAGCCGCACTGAAAATGCGTTTAACGGCGGCGCGGCTGCAAGTGTCTGCCGTGGTGAACGTTACCTTTGACGGCTGCATTGGGCTTTGCCTTTGCTTTCGCTTTCGCTTTCCCGGATGTACGTAACGTTTGTTGATATGGTTCTGAGGAAGAGTGTATGACAGTGCCGTGCCGTCCATGTTCGTGTGCCCTCCCATTGTGTGTATGCTATTGTCTGTGTACTTGAATGATGTATGTAGGTGTTAGTGGACATGTTTTACCAGTGGGGGGAAATGGATCGTCGATAGTTGCCGTCACTCTGTCACGGTCGAGATGACGCACCCTCCGTACAGAAAGGTGTCGAGAAAGTGAGTGTGTGCGTCCGTGAATTGGCAGTGTTTGGAGGTGGGCGTGCCCTGCATGTGGCCCGGAAGGCTGTTCGTTTGGCGGTAGTGTTGTGTGGACAGGGGAGGGGCATGCGTAACGCTGCTGGCATGGCATGGCATTTCGGGAGATGGGAGGGGGCAAACGAGGAGCGGCGGCCAAAGAGAGGCGGGACGGGGAGGGGCGCGGTGTGGGTGGCTTGCGCCTGTGCTCGGCGTTGTGGTTTGTGCAAAAGAGGAGGAGAAAAACAATGAGTTGCCAGGGAGGGGAGCGGTGTTGTGTTGTGGTTGTCGTGGTGTAGCCGCAGACGCGGCTGTCAGTGAACGTGGCGAGACGGACGGATGCGCGGAGGGGCGGGGGCGGCGCATTTCGCCGGTGCCGTGCCGTGCCTGAAAGCCGCGTGGTCGCTGTGTTGTTGGTGGCGTGGGGGCGAGGAGAGTACCGTACGGGTGTGCTTGTGCGCCGGAAATGGCACACTGCGCCTGCCCGTCTTGGAGGCTGATGGCTGTGGTGTGGAAATGGGGCGCGGTGATGTTGAAGCAGTTGAAGAACAGAAAAGAAACCAAGAAAACGGAAGGCGTGATGCGGCGGTGGTGGTGGTGGTGAGAGCGGGAAAAACAAAACAAAAAAAAAGAAGGAAAAACAACAAGAAACAAAAAAGAAAACAAAAGGTCTATCAATATTAGAATGTAAATGGAAATGGAAATGGACCCAGGTATAACCTCCCTGCACAAGTAGCAGAGGGTCCGATGATAATAAAAATGTGCCAGAATGTTAACGTCCCTACAAAACAAACCCAACGATAATATGAATGAAAGAATGAACCGTATGTAACATTGCAACAGACATAATGAAACCTGATAAATTGTATAAGGGCAGCAGCGTTGACCTTTGGCCCTGTATCCAGAATAAAAAGAGCCAAAGATCGTTACCCCAATGAAAAAGACACTGAAACACGTATGTAACATAGCAGCGATGGCGAGACATTGTAGCGTCTGTGACCAGAGAGTTTGCGCTGGACCGCGCGAGTGTTGCGAGCGGTTCTCAGTCAGTCAGTCAGTCAGTCAGTCAGTCGTTGCGAGTCTGTAGGTCTGTCTAGTTGAGGGCTGTACTCTGTCAGTAGTCGTCGCGTGCAGTACGCTAATAGTCGTCATGCAGAGCGGTCGGTCAGTAGTAGCAGCCGAGTGCGGTTGTGTGATGTAGGCGGTCGGCAACACTGGTCAAGATGGTGAATAAGGTATACTGTTAATTAATATAATCATTAGATAATGAACAATTTTATTTATTGTAATTATTCTCCAACAAGTTCCCCAATACTAATTTTTATTTCAAAAGCATTTTTCAAACATTTAATTGTTTATTGAACTAAAGAGTTCGTTGCACTTCACATTTCATTCCACGTCTTTGAAGAAAGATTGCACTAAAATCACAACAAAAAGAGAATATTATTATTTGCAATGCAGTTCCTCCAAGCGCTGCGCAACAAACAAGAGCAGAAATGTTGTGACATCCATTTATTCCGAGGTAAGACTTTTAATTCTGATTGTTTTGCACAGGGCCAAAGACCGATAGTTCGGTTTAATCGAAGTTTCTTGTCACTGAACGGACTTTAAATGTTGTGAAGAATTTATATTTGAGTCAGATTGCGAAATTCACATGTTTGTTGCCATTTTCAATACCTCTCATTGTGGGCGAGGTTACAATTAGCGCAATGTCCATTAGCATCCGTAAATAACATTGTCCATTATTTTAAATTTTGCGGGGAGGTTACAACACACAAAAAAAAACAAAAAAAAATTGCATTTGTATCCGCTCCTCAATTGTAGATACCCCTTACACAGCTGTGTGCAATGAATGAGTGCTGGCTGGTAATTAATTGCACTCCTTGGAGGGAAATGCCATAGGAAGTAGTCTTTAAAAAGTGAATGTTTTTCGTTAAAAGACAAAAGTTACGTTAGAAAAAAGTAATAGTGGGGCTTTTGTTGTTGAACAAAATAAGTACAATGAACATACGTTATCAGATTTGCGCAAAATGCAGCTTCACACTACCTTTTGATTATAACACAATATACTATACATCGTCCCGAACCGTGACCAGAGTCGCGAGACGAGCAGAGCACGCCGCCGACGCCCGCTCAGTACAACCGTCCACCCGCTACTACTGTCGACCGACTACTACCTCTCCCGACTCGCGCTACAATATATATAACAACTGTTCCTGGCGACCCGGTGCGTGCCACTACTGTCGTCTGGCGCGGTCCAAGCGCCGACTAGCAACGATAAATAACTCTCTGGTCAGACAGAGATGCTGTCATGCCTCGCCATCGCTCTGGTAATGAATACATACGTGTTGCAGCGTGCGTACCACCGGAACACGCAGTGGCGGAGCCAAAGACTGTGTTGTCGAGGTCGAGTGCGAGCGGGAAGAGAGGCAGCGTCGGCACGGAGATGCAAGCGAGCGCGAGACGCACGGGGGCTGCGGCGTGGCGCGTTTGCGGTCGGCGCCTTTGGTGGCAACGGCCGGGACAAGCAGCGGTGTATGGTGTGGTGCGGGGCGGACAGGGGCGGCGGTGGACGGGGAGGAGGCGGCGCGACGACGGCATGGGGGCGAAAACGGGACGGGGGACGGGGGACGGCGGATGTTGAGAGGCGTCACGCGCGGACAGGACGCAGACACAGAGACACACAGATTGGAAAGGGAGGGTGCGCGGTAATAGTTGGGAATGTGCGTACCGTGCGGGATGGGAGTGGGCGAGGAACACGGTCGTGGCCCCTGTTTTGGGTGCGTGTGATGACGTCGGTGTGTTGTGGGAAGGGAAGGTGCTGTGGCGGCGGCGCGTAATGGGCGTAGGCCGAAAAGAGAAAGGAACGTCGGCAGTGTGTTGGCAAGCGTCGGTTCGACTGCGACGTTGATGGGCAGGGCAGGGCAAGGTTAATGGTGGTAGGAGTAGGCGTGTGGGCGCAAAAAAATCTGCCGCTGCAGGCGGTGCCGTAACCGCCATGGCGGGAAGGAGAGAGGGCCAAAGAAAGAAAGAAAGAAAGAAAGAAAGAAAGAAAGAAAGAAAGAAGAAAACAAAAAAAAAAAAAAGAAGGAGGGGGGGGGGGGGGCGAAAGTGGAGAGGCGGTGGTGTGAGAAGGGCGGGGGCGGAAGGAAGGCAGGAAGGACAAGAGGCGAGGCGACGGCTTGCTTTGTGTATCGGTCGGTCTCTGGCTATGCTTCGTTTTCTGCAGCAGGGTCGGTGCGCGGCGTGGCTCGCGGCAGTGGGAACGCCTGGCGGCTGGACGGCCAGCAATGCGGTTGGATGGGCGGCCACAGCACCGCACCTGTGCCCGAGGAGGAGACGCTGGCGGCGGGCCCTGAGGTGAGGCCGGCTCGGCTGGGGCTGGGGCTGGGGCTGTGGATGTGTAGGTGTGCGCCGCTGCTGCAACAACGAGTAAAACGCGAGAAGAAGGGATGGCGGTAGAGAGGAAAAAAAAAAAAAAAAAAAAAAGGTCGTGTTGTGTTGATGCGCAGGCAGACGCGTACAGAGAGACGAGCCCGGTCTGCAGCAGGGTGTGGCCGTGCCGAGTGCAGAGCAGCGGCGGCTCGGTTCGGTTCGGCCCGGCCCGGCGGGCCGCGCTGTTGTCGCGGACGTGAGCGCCCCCTGGCGGGTGGCCGGAGGCGGCGCGGCGTGTTGGACGTGTGGCTGGTGGGCAGTGCACAATTTGCGAGTGGCTGGCGGTGTGGTGTGGCGGTTGGCGCGTCGGGCGGCGGAGAGAGAGAGGGAGGAGGAGAGGTATGTGTTGCGGGCGCCCTTTGCTGCGCTGCGTCGTTGCGTGTGCCGTACAGGGCGGGCGCTTGTCGACTGTGGGGCCGGTGTGGCGAATTGGCGTGAAACGGCTGCCGAGAGGTGTGTGGTAGCGAGCCGGTCGGTGTCAGTGCGAAGGGGAATGTGCGTGCGTTTGGCGGTTTCGGTGTGCTTTTTGCGGCGTGAGAGTGGGAATTAGTGGGGCCGGCTGTTGTGTTGGTTCCTTGTGTCTTGTGTCGCGTAGCTTGATGGCAACGTGGAAGGACGCCGGTTTCGTTTCGAGCCGTGCGTGTGGTTGTCGACGTTGACTGGTTGGCGTGTGGCGATGCACGTGCATGTGTGGGTCGCGAGTGCGTTTTTGGCTGGCTCTGTGTGTGTGTGTGTGTGTGTGTGTGTGTGTTTGGGGGGGGAAGGGGGAGGCGGTGGTGAAAGTGCAGTCGTTGCCACGGGCGTCGTCGGGTGGGGCTGGGGCTGTGCGTCGTTGGCGGAAAGGTGGTAGGTTGCGCGTAAGCGAGCCCGTCGTTGACGGTGTCGCGTGAGTTGTGAATCGAGTGGGGCGCGGGGCGCGGGACAGGAGCAGCGTGCCGCTGCGTCGTGGTCGTCAGCAGAGGCTGTGCGTGTGCTTGTCCTTTTTGTGGGCGGTTCGTGCGAGGCGTTTTTGTTTTGTGTTGCCCTAGTTGTTAGTTTATTTTGTTTGTGTTTGTTATTGTGAGGCGACGACTGGTTGGTGGCGTGCGCGCGAAGCGGCGGTGTGCGCTTCCCGTGTCGTTTGTGTTTTTTTTTGTTTGTTTTTGTTTTTTGCACTGGGCCCCGGGGGGGGGGGGGGGTGGGTGCGTGTGTGTCGATTGCCGGCTGGCGAAAGGAAAGGTGCGCCATCGGCGGGGTGGGTCGCCGGCACAAGTAGAGGCGGCGGCGTTGTTGCTGTTGTTGTTGTGTGGTGTTTGTTTTGTTCGGCTGTGTCGGCGAGCTGTGGTGCGGTGCGTGTGAATGGTGGTGCAAAAGTGCTGGCGTTGGGGCTGCGACTGCGACGGCGGCGAGCCGCGGGCGCGCCATTGATAGTGATGTTGTGAACAGCGGCTGTGTACGGTAGTGGTGTTGTTGTAGCACGACGTGCATCCGGGCCGGCGCGGAAAGCGCAGTTGCGGGCGGTTGCCCTTCGGTGCCAGCCATGTCGCGTGAGCGGCGGGTTGCTCTGGTGTCGACACGTGGTGCTCTGGGTTGTCGTGTGGTGCCCTTTGGCCGGTGGGGGTGGTTCGCGTGTGTCTCGTTCGCGCTCGGTATCTGGTCGTGGTCGTGCTGCTCCCCCGTCTGTCGGCGGTTTTCGACGTCGTCTGTACGTTTTTGTTCGTTTGCGGCGTGCCTGCCGACGTCGTCCCGTCGCGACCTTTCAACCGAAAGTGTGGCGCCCGAAGGTGAACGAACGTAACCCTGACCTCGGCGCTTTACGCTGAGCCGAGCGAACCGAACCTAACCTGTGGTGTGGCGAGGTGAGCTCAGCCTGTGGAGCCCCTAACGTCTACGTAAAGGTAAGCTGTCCGGCTCACGCCTCACGTTTGAACGCTTTTTGAACCTACGTTTGACGCTTCTTAACCTAGCACTGACCCCTTAACCTAACGTGTAACCTAACCGAACCTAACCTAACCTAACCTAACCTAACCTAACCTAACCTCTGACGCCTGACGTGTTTGAATGCTTAACCTAAGTTTGACGCTTAACCTAACCCAAGTCCCCTTAACCTAACCCACGTCCACCTAACCTAACCTAACCTAACCTAGACGTGTACACGTAATGTGTAACGCGTAACGTGTAAGGTCGGCTGTCGTGTGTGCTGACGGCAGATTGGGTTGGTCTGTAGATTCGGATTGCGGTTTGCCTCGGTCGAGGGGTTGGGTCGGAAGCGGCGAGGGGCGGCGGCGCCTGTTGCGCAGGCGGCGTCCGTTTGCGGCGGGCAATTGTTGAGAAACGGCTGTGAATGTTGGCGGGCGAGAGGAGGAGGACGGCGCGCGATGTGGCCCGACGGCTGCGGGCCGATCGGGAAACGGCGGGAGGGCGACGGAAGGCGATGGGGCGGCGGAGGCGCGTTTGCACGGCCGTCATCGCCGCACGCCTCGGCTTGTGTGGCTGTGGCGCCGGCCGCGCTGGCCGGGCTGCCGCGGCGACGGTGTGGGAGTTTTGCCGAAGGTTTGGCCATTGTGGCGGGTCGTCGGCTGGGGCTGTGGGGGCGGCATTTGGGCGGGGGCGGCGATTCTCGGCGGGCCGACCCAGGCTGTAGCGCGCGGTAGCTGCAGTTTGGCCGTGGTTTGCGGCGCTGCCGTGGCGACTGGTTGGCGACTGTGGTGTGGCTGTGTGTAGCCCCATCCTCGGTGGTTTGAAAGGCGCGGGCGGTTGTGGCGCAGGTTTGGGGCTGCTCCGCACAGGCTGTCGGACGTTGGGCGGTAGCAAGCGCGGGAGGCGCGGCGCGGCGGCGCGCAGAGTGGCGGCCGCTCTCTCGGCCGTCCGCGCCCGCCCGCGACACTGGCTGGGCCCTTGTGATTCTCTGCTCTGCTGTGCTGTGCTTGCGTGCCTGCCGTCCCGCTCGCTCTCGCTCTCGCTCTCGCTGTGTGTTAGGCGCGTCGTCGAAATGGCAGATCAGGCGGCTACGAACGAGACTGCTGCGGCACCCGCCGCCACCGGCACTACGAAGAAGGCCAAGTCTGCGTCGTCTGCGAAGAAGCCGCGCGCCAAGCCTGCGCACCCGCGCACCTCTGAGATGGTGACGGCCGCCATCAAGAGTCTGAAGGAGCGCGGCGGGTCGTCGCTGCAGGCGATCAAGAAGTACATAGCCGCGCACTACAAGCTGGACGCGGAGAAGCTGGCGCCGTTTATCAAGAAGTACCTCAAGTCGGCCGTCGTGGCGGGCGAGCTGGTGCAGACGAAGGGGAAGGGCGCGTCCGGCTCGTTCAAGCTTGCCGGCGCCGGCGGCGGGGGGGCGGCCGAGGGCGGCAAGGCTCGTGCTGGCGGTGCCAAGAAGAAGCGCGCCGCTCCGGCCAGCAAGGAGAAGAAGGGCGCCCGTGCGGCCGGCGCAAAGAAGGCTGGTGGCGTGAAGGCGGCGACCGGTCGGAAGGCGGGCGCCGCCAAGAAGGCGTCTGCGGCGTCGGCCGCTCCCGCGGGTGCGAAGAAGGCGGCTGCGGCCAAGCCGGCCAAGGCCAAGTCGCCGTCGAAGGCGAAGAAGGCCGCCAAGGTTCCGACGAAGAAGCCGAAGGCGCCGCGCCCGAAGAAGGCGACGACGCCGTCTAAGGCGAAGGCTTCGCCCAAGAAGAAGAAGTAGAGTAGAGGAGAAAGAGATGGGAAAGGAAGGGTTTGGCGCTTGACTCCGTCGTCCCCACCGCCCGTCGTCGTCTAGTGGCGCGCAAGAGACGCGCGGCCCAAAACGGCCCTTCTCAGGGCCATCAAAGCACGTCGGGGAAGGTTTTGATTGTCGTGTTGCGTTTGGTGTGGGTGTGTGTCTGTCTGTCTGGCGTTTCTGTATGCCCGTGGGGATGCTGTTTGCGTGCCGTGGTGGTTGGATTGCGGGGGTCGGTGGCGGGTGTGGGCGGCGGTAGCGGTAAGCGGTGTTGTTGCTGATGTCGTGGTTGATTGTCGCCGTGTTTGTTTTGTGGCGGCGGCCGACGGTTGGTTTTCTGTCACGTTGTTTTGTTTGAATACGTTGGTTGGCTTGCCTGCGTTCGTTCTTCTCGGATGTCTGTCGTGTCTGGTCTTTGTTTTGTTCCTTTGTGTGTGTGTTATGTTTTGCAACGGGGGGCACGTTGAGATGTGGGAAGGAGTCGGCGGGGGATTTCGGTGGCGTGTAGAGCGAGCGAGCGAGCCTGCCTGGCCGTTGGCCGTCGGAGTGGAGTGCGGGTTTTTTTTGTTTTTGATTTCGAAAAACGAAAGCGGCGGCCGGCCAGCCACCCGTGCGGTGTGACGTCGGCCGTTGGGTATTGTGCGCTTTGAGCGCCGGGGAGGGATGATGTGTGATTGTTGCGCGCTGCTAGCAGGCAGGCAGAGTGAGCGGGTGTGGCGGACGGACGGGAAGTGGTGGTTTTTGTTTTTTGGGTTGCGGGGCGAGAGGCAGGCGACCGACAAAGTTTGCTCGCGACGGAGAGATGTTAGTGGCCCTGAAAAGGGCCGTTTTTGTTTGTGCGGTGCGGTGCCGCGGCGCGGTTTAGGCGCGCTCGCCGCGGATGCGGCGCGCGAGCTGGATGTCCTTGGGCATGATGGTGACGCGCTTGGCGTGGATGGCGCACAGGTTGGTGTCTTCGAAGAGGCCGACGAGGTAGGCCTCGCTGGCCTCCTGCAGGGCCATGACTGCGGAGCTCTGGAAGCGCAGGTCGGTCTTGAAGTCCTGGGCGATCTCGCGCACTAGGCGCTGGAATGGCAGCTTGCGGATGAGCAGCTCTGTGCTCTTCTGGTAGCGCCTGATTTCTCGCAGGGCGACGGTGCCCGGCCTGTAGCGGTGGGGCTTCTTGACGCCTCCGGTGGCGGGCGCGCTCTTCCTCGCCGCCTTGGTGGCGAGCTGTTTGCGCGGCGCCTTTCCGCCGGTGGACTTGCGGGCCGTTTGCTTTGTGCGGGCCATGGCGGTAGCGGTAGCGGTAGCGGAGCGGCGTGCGTGGAGGTTAGGTGCGGCGCGGCGTCCGGTGCTGCCTTGACAACGGGCCCGCGCGCCTCCGTGCTGCGCTTATATGCCCTCGGTTGCGCGTGGTGGGGGGAGGGCGGGCCAGAGTCTATATAGGGGGGCGGCGGGCGCGCTGGGCGCAGACCGTAGCCGACTCGCGAGACGCTGCAGCTGCTGTTTGTGCACGTTTTGCTTTGCCCGAGGAAGGAAGGATGACAGGCCGCGGCAAGGGAGGAAAGGGGCTCGGCAAGGGCGGCGCCAAGCGGCACCGCAAGGTGTTGCGCGACAACATCCAGGGCATCACGAAGCCCGCCATCCGCCGCCTGGCTCGCAGGGGCGGCGTGAAGCGCATCTCTGGTCTGATCTACGAGGAGACCCGCGGGGTGCTGAAGGTGTTCCTGGAGAACGTGATCCGCGACGCGGTGACGTACACTGAGCACGCCAAGCGCAAGACTGTGACGGCCATGGACGTGGTGTACGCCCTGAAGAGGCAGGGGCGCACCCTGTACGGTTTCGGCGGTTAGGCTGCGTCGCAGCGGGCGCTGGCCTTCCCGCGGCCGTGCTTGTGGGTGGGAGAGACTAGAAAACGGCCCTTTTCAGGGCCACCACACTGTTCGGAAGTTGAAAAGTGCGAAAGAGTCTGTGTTGTTGCTGCGTGTGTTGTTTGTTTGTTTCTTTCCGTTTGAGCGACGTGATGTGACTGGGAGGGGAGAAGGAAAGGAAACGTGTCATGTGGCTGGCTGTGTGTGTGTGAGAGTGGAGCTGCTTCGTTTGTGTTTGTTATTGTGTGTCTTTGTATCGATCGCGATGGAGATGGCGGGCTGTGTGTTGTTGTGCGAGAGGCGGTGATTATTTGCTTGCGTGGTTTGGCTCTGTGTGTTTGCGGCGGCGTTGGGGTTTCCGAGGCAAGGCGTGTGGGCATAGGCGGCCGGATCAGCTGTTTGTTTCGTTCGTGTCGACGGCCGTTGCGCGCGGGAGTGGAGGGCGGTGTGTCGACACGCCTCCCTTTAACAATGGTCATTATTGCTGCCGTTGTCGTTTGGAAGGCGACTGCGACCGTGCAAAATGTGTGTGTGTGTGTGTGTGTGTGTTGGGCCACACGGGCTGTGTGGACGACAAGATGGCGGACGTGCGCCGGCGGCGGCTGTGCTGTGAAAGTGCAAAGTTAAAACAACAAAACAAGGTGCGGCGAGGACGACTGAAATTTTGCTTTGGACGTAGGTTTGTGTGGTGGCCCTGAAAAGGGCCGATTGTTGTGGGCCGAGCCGAGCCGGCAAAGCGCGTTGCGTGCAGGGGAGCACGCGGCGCTGCGATTGCCTGGCCTCCTTTAGGCCTTCTTCTCGGTCTTCTTTGGCAGCAGGACGGCCTGGATGTTGGGCAGGACACCACCCTGTGCGATGGTGACGCCCGACAGGAGCTTGTTGAGCTCCTCGTCGTTGCGGATGGCAAGCTGCAGGTGGCGCGGGATGATGCGCGTCTTCTTGTTGTCGCGGGCCGCGTTTCCGGCCAGCTCGAGCACCTCAGCCGCGAGGTACTCCATGACGGCGGCGAGGTAGACGGGCGCCCCGGCGCCGACGCGCTCTGCGTAGTTTCCCTTGCGCAGGAGGCGGTGGATTCTGCCGACCGGGAACTGGAGCCCAGCCCTGCTTGAGCGGGACTTTGACTTGCCCTTGACTTTGCCTCCCTTTCCGCGTCCGGACATGGCGATGGGCTAGCGACGGTGCACACGAAACGGAAACGAAAACGACCGGTGCGAGCGGCAGCGAGTCGAGCAGCGGAGTGCGTGCCGGCGCAGCCGGGGTGGGGGTGCTTTATGGGCTCGGGTGCGGCGGCCGGTTGCGCGCGCGCCCCATTGGTCGGCGGCCGCAACAGGGCGAGCTGGTAAAGGTGCGGCGGCGGCTGGCGGCGGGTGCCACTGTGTGGGGAGACGCTGACTAGAGCGGAGCGCTTGCTACTGGTGTTGCTGCTGCCGTACGTTGGTTCGAGATGCCGCCCAAGACTAGCGGGAAGGCCGCCAAGAAGGCTGGCAAGGCGCAGAAGAACATTTCGAAGGGCGACAAGAAGAAGAAGCGCAAGAGGAAGGAGAGCTATGCCATCTACATCTACAAGGTGCTGAAGCAGGTGCACCCTGACACGGGCATCTCGTCGAAGGCGATGAGCATCATGAACAGCTTCGTGAACGACATTTTCGAGCGCATTGCGGCCGAGGCTTCTCGCCTGGCGCACTACAACAAGCGCTCGACCATCACGTCCCGCGAGATCCAGACCGCTGTGCGGCTGTTGCTGCCTGGCGAGCTGGCCAAGCACGCCGTGAGCGAGGGCACGAAGGCGGTGACCAAGTACACGAGCTCCAAGTAAGGAGGTGGCTCTGGAATGGAAGGAAGGATGGAGAAGGCTCCTCCGTTGCGAGAGCGGCAAAACGGCCCTTTTCAGGGCCACCAACTTGCCTTTTGCGGGAAGGGCGGAATTGTTGTTGTTGTTGTTTGTGTGGACGGCTGTGATGTATGTGTGCATTTTGATTGTGGGTGGGGGGGCGCGTCAAAGCGTGTTGCGGGGTACGGCCACGAGGTTGGTCGCCGTGGCGTGGAATGGTGGCACGCCTCGTTGGAGTGGTTTTGACCCATTGGTGTTGGGGTGTGTGTGTGTGTGTGTGTTACCTGTCTGCGAGGGGGGGACAGTGCGATCGGCGACTTTTGTGTCACCGTAACGACGGCCGTTTGCGGGTTTGTTTTTTTTTTGCACATCATACATGGCGAGGGTGAAATGTGAAATGTTTTTTGTTGTTTGGTTTGTTTTTTGCCGCCCACTATTCCCTTTGCTGTACGCCGAGTTTTTGACAATGGTGCGACGTAACTGCAGCGTGGAGGTGTGTGAGTGACGTTGAAATGAACGTGCCATTAAGACGCATTGTTGTTGTATTGTACTGTACGTGTACGGCGACACGCACGATGATGTACCATTCGACTCTGATTTCTGATAGCCGTGTCTGACTGATTGCGTACGACGCACGCACACCGATGTCGTCATTCAAGATGCACGCGTGTCCAGTGCAGTACAGTAAGCGCGACGCTAGACGACGACGGCGGCGGCGGCGGCGGTCGTTTGTTTGGCGAATGTCTGTACACGTGTTTGTCTGTGTCCATCCGGTATGTATTTGTTTGTTTGAAAGTGTTTTGTGTGTCGGTGACGTGGTCCGATCCGTCGCCCCCTGAGTAACTGTCGATCGGCGCGATAGACCGGCGTCACGCAACTGAACCGAAGTCTTGGGCACACCCGTCATACTGTTGTACACCGTCGCGCTGAGAACGGTAACGAAGGGTTGACTTTGATCGGTCGAATGTCTGGGCAGAACGTGAGGAATGAGGCAAGAGTGCAAGGAGGGGGGGCAAAAGAGAGAGGAAGGGAAAAAGGGGAGAAACGCATTCGTAGAGCAACGGAACGTTCCCGTGTCGGAGGCGTATTGGAGCCGCACTGAAAATGCGTTTAACGGCGGCGCGGCTGCAAGTGTCTGCCGTGGTGAACGTTACCTTTGACGGCTGCATTGGGCTTTGCCTTTGCTTTCGCTTTCGCTTTCCCGGATGTACGTAACGTTTGTTGATATGGTTCTGAGGAAGAGTGTATGACAGTGCCGTGCCGTCCATGTTCGTGTGCCCTCCCATTGTGTGTATGCTATTGTCTGTGTACTTGAATGATGTATGTAGGTGTTAGTGGACATGTTTTACCAGTGGGGGGAAATGGATCGTCGATAGTTGCCGTCACTCTGTCACGGTCGAGATGACGCACCCTCCGTACAGAAAGGTGTCGAGAAAGTGAGTGTGTGCGTCCGTGAATTGGCAGTGTTTGGAGGTGGGCGTGCCCTGCATGTGGCCCGGAAGGCTGTTCGTTTGGCGGTAGTGTTGTGTGGACAGGGGAGGGGCATGCGTAACGCTGCTGGCATGGCATGGCATTTCGGGAGATGGGAGGGGGCAAACGAGGAGCGGCGGCCAAAGAGAGGCGGGACGGGGAGGGGCGCGGTGTGGGTGGCTTGCGCCTGTGCTCGGCGTTGTGGTTTGTGCAAAAGAGGAGGAGAAAAACAATGAGTTGCCAGGGAGGGGAGCGGTGTTGTGTTGTGGTTGTCGTGGTGTAGCCGCAGACGCGGCTGTCAGTGAACGTGGCGAGACGGACGGATGCGCGGAGGGGCGGGGGCGGCGCATTTCGCCGGTGCCGTGCCGTGCCTGAAAGCCGCGTGGTCGCTGTGTTGTTGGTGGCGTGGGGGCGAGGAGAGTACCGTACGGGTGTGCTTGTGCGCCGGAAATGGCACACTGCGCCTGCCCGTCTTGGAGGCTGATGGCTGTGGTGTGGAAATGGGGCGCGGTGATGTTGAAGCAGTTGAAGAACAGAAAAGAAACCAAGAAAACGGAAGGCGTGATGCGGCGGTGGTGGTGGTGGTGAGAGCGGGAAAAACAAAACAAAAAAAAAGAAGGAAAAACAACAAGAAACAAAAAAGAAAACAAAAGGTCTATCAATATTAGAATGTAAATGGAAATGGAAATGGACCCAGGTATAACCTCCCTGCACAAGTAGCAGAGGGTCCGATGATAATAAAAATGTGCCAGAATGTTAACGTCCCTACAAAACAAACCCAACGATAATATGAATGAAAGAATGAACCGTATGTAACATTGCAACAGACATAATGAAACCTGATAAATTGTATAAGGGCAGCAGCGTTGACCTTTGGCCCTGTATCCAGAATAAAAAGAGCCAAAGATCGTTACCCCAATGAAAAAGACACTGAAACACGTATGTAACATAGCAGCGATGGCGAGACATTGTAGCGTCTGTGACCAGAGAGTTTGCGCTGGACCGCGCGAGTGTTGCGAGCGGTTCTCAGTCAGTCAGTCAGTCAGTCAGTCAGTCGTTGCGAGTCTGTAGGTCTGTCTAGTTGAGGGCTGTACTCTGTCAGTAGTCGTCGCGTGCAGTACGCTAATAGTCGTCATGCAGAGCGGTCGGTCAGTAGTAGCAGCCGAGTGCGGTTGTGTGATGTAGGCGGTCGGCAACACTGGTCAAGATGGTGAATAAGGTATACTGTTAATTAATATAATCATTAGATAATGAACAATTTTATTTATTGTAATTATTCTCCAACAAGTTCCCCAATACTAATTTTTATTTCAAAAGCATTTTTCAAACATTTAATTGTTTATTGAACTAAAGAGTTCGTTGCACTTCACATTTCATTCCACGTCTTTGAAGAAAGATTGCACTAAAATCACAACAAAAAGAGAATATTATTATTTGCAATGCAGTTCCTCCAAGCGCTGCGCAACAAACAAGAGCAGAAATGTTGTGACATCCATTTATTCCGAGGTAAGACTTTTAATTCTGATTGTTTTGCACAGGGCCAAAGACCGATAGTTCGGTTTAATCGAAGTTTCTTGTCACTGAACGGACTTTAAATGTTGTGAAGAATTTATATTTGAGTCAGATTGCGAAATTCACATGTTTGTTGCCATTTTCAATACCTCTCATTGTGGGCGAGGTTACAATTAGCGCAATGTCCATTAGCATCCGTAAATAACATTGTCCATTATTTTAAATTTTGCGGGGAGGTTACAACACACAAAAAAAAACAAAAAAAAATTGCATTTGTATCCGCTCCTCAATTGTAGATACCCCTTACACAGCTGTGTGCAATGAATGAGTGCTGGCTGGTAAGTAATTGCACTCCTTGGAGGGAAATGCCATAGGAAGTAGTCTTTAAAAAGTGAATGTTTTTCGTTAAAAGACAAAAGTTACGTTAGAAAAAAGTAATAGTGGGGCTTTTGTTGTTGAACAAAATAAGTACAATGAACATACGTTATCAGATTTGCGCAAAATGCAGCTTCACACTACCTTTTGATTATAACACAATATACTATACATCGTCCCGAACCGTGACCAGAGTCGCGAGACGAGCAGAGCACGCCGCCGACGCCCGCTCAGTACAACCGTCCACCCGCTACTACTGTCGACCGACTACTACCTCTCCCGACTCGCGCTACAATATATATAACAACTGTTCCTGGCGACCCGGTGCGTGCCACTACTGTCGTCTGGCGCGGTCCAAGCGCCGACTAGCAACGATAAATAACTCTCTGGTCAGACAGAGATGCTGTCATGCCTCGCCATCGCTCTGGTAATGAATACATACGTGTTGCAGCGTGCGTACCACCGGAACACGCAGTGGCGGAGCCAAAGACTGTGTTGTCGAGGTCGAGTGCGAGCGGGAAGAGAGGCAGCGTCGGCACGGAGATGCAAGCGAGCGCGAGACGCACGGGGGCTGCGGCGTGGCGCGTTTGCGGTCGGCGCCTTTGGTGGCAACGGCCGGGACAAGCAGCGGTGTATGGTGTGGTGCGGGGCGGACAGGGGCGGCGGTGGACGGGGAGGAGGCGGCGCGACGACGGCATGGGGGCGAAAACGGGACGGGGGACGGGGGACGGCGGATGTTGAGAGGCGTCACGCGCGGACAGGACGCAGACACAGAGACACACAGATTGGAAAGGGAGGGTGCGCGGTAATAGTTGGGAATGTGCGTACCGTGCGGGATGGGAGTGGGCGAGGAACACGGTCGTGGCCCCTGTTTTGGGTGCGTGTGATGACGTCGGTGTGTTGTGGGAAGGGAAGGTGCTGTGGCGGCGGCGCGTAATGGGCGTAGGCCGAAAAGAGAAAGGAACGTCGGCAGTGTGTTGGCAAGCGTCGGTTCGACTGCGACGTTGATGGGCAGGGCAGGGCAAGGTTAATGGTGGTAGGAGTAGGCGTGTGGGCGCAAAAAAATCTGCCGCTGCAGGCGGTGCCGTAACCGCCATGGCGGGAAGGAGAGAGGGCCAAAGAAAGAAAGAAAGAAAGAAAGAAAGAAAGAAAGAAAGAAAGAAGAAAACAAAAAAAAAAAAAAGAAGGAGGGGGGGGGGGGGGCGAAAGTGGAGAGGCGGTGGTGTGAGAAGGGCGGGGGCGGAAGGAAGGCAGGAAGGACAAGAGGCGAGGCGACGGCTTGCTTTGTGTATCGGTCGGTCTCTGGCTATGCTTCGTTTTCTGCAGCAGGGTCGGTGCGCGGCGTGGCTCGCGGCAGTGGGAACGCCTGGCGGCTGGACGGCCAGCAATGCGGTTGGATGGGCGGCCACAGCACCGCACCTGTGCCCGAGGAGGAGACGCTGGCGGCGGGCCCTGAGGTGAGGCCGGCTCGGCTGGGGCTGGGGCTGGGGCTGTGGATGTGTAGGTGTGCGCCGCTGCTGCAACAACGAGTAAAACGCGAGAAGAAGGGATGGCGGTAGAGAGGAAAAAAAAAAAAAAAAAAAAAAAGGTCGTGTTGTGTTGATGCGCAGGCAGACGCGTACAGAGAGACGAGCCCGGTCTGCAGCAGGGTGTGGCCGTGCCGAGTGCAGAGCAGCGGCGGCTCGGTTCGGTTCGGCCCGGCCCGGCGGGCCGCGCTGTTGTCGCGGACGTGAGCGCCCCCTGGCGGGTGGCCGGAGGCGGCGCGGCGTGTTGGACGTGTGGCTGGTGGCAGTGCACAATTTGCGAGTGGCTGGCGGTGTGGTGTGGCGGTTGGCGCGTCGGGCGGCGGAGAGAGAGAGGGAGGAGGAGAGGTATGTGTTGCGGGCGCCCTTTGCTGCGCTGCGTCGTTGCGTGTGCCGTACAGGGCGGGCGCTTGTCGACTGTGGGGCCGGTGTGGCGAATTGGCGTGAAACGGCTGCCGAGAGGTGTGTGGTAGCGAGCCGGTCGGTGTCAGTGCGAAGGGGAATGTGCGTGCGTTTGGCGGTTTCGGTGTGCTTTTTGCGGCGTGAGAGTGGGAATTAGTGGGGCCGGCTGTTGTGTTGGTTCCTTGTGTCTTGTGTCGCGTAGCTTGATGGCAACGTGGAAGGACGCCGGTTTCGTTTCGAGCCGTGCGTGTGGTTGTCGACGTTGACTGGTTGGCGTGTGGCGATGCACGTGCATGTGTGGGTCGCGAGTGCGTTTTTGGCTGGCTCTGTGTGTGTGTGTGTGTGTGTGTGTGTGTTTTGGGGGGGGAAGGGGGAGGCGGTGGTGAAAGTGCAGTCGTTGCCACGGGCGTCGTCGGGTGGGGCTGGGGCTGTGCGTCGTTGGCGGAAAGGTGGTAGGTTGCGCGTAAGCGAGCCCGTCGTTGACGGTGTCGCGTGAGTTGTGAATCGAGTGGGGCGCGGGGCGCGGGACAGGAGCAGCGTGCCGCTGCGTCGTGGTCGTCAGCAGAGGCTGTGCGTGTGCTTGTCCTTTTTGTGGGCGGTTCGTGCGAGGCGTTTTTGTTTTGTGTTGCCCTAGTTGTTAGTTTATTTTGTTTGTGTTTGTTATTGTGAGGCGACGACTGGTTGGTGGCGTGCGCGCGAAGCGGCGGTGTGCGCTTCCCGTGTCGTTTGTGTTTTTTTTTGTTTGTTTTTGTTTTTTGCACTGGGCCCCGGGGGGGGGGGGGGGTGGGTGCGTGTGTGTCGATTGCCGGCTGGCGAAAGGAAAGGTGCGCCATCGGCGGGGTGGGTCGCCGGCACAAGTAGAGGCGGCGGCGTTGTTGCTGTTGTTGTTGTGTGGTGTTTGTTTTGTTCGGCTGTGTCGGCGAGCTGTGGTGCGGTGCGTGTGAATGGTGGTGCAAAAGTGCTGGCGTTGGGGCTGCGACTGCGACGGCGGCGAGCCGCGGGCGCGCCATTGATAGTGATGTTGTGAACAGCGGCTGTGTACGGTAGTGGTGTTGTTGTAGCACGACGTGCATCCGGGCCGGCGCGGAAAGCGCAGTTGCGGGCGGTTGCCCTTCGGTGCCAGCCATGTCGCGTGAGCGGCGGGTTGCTCTGGTGTCGACACGTGGTGCTCTGGGTTGTCGTGTGGTGCCCTTTGGCCGGTGGGGGTGGTTCGCGTGTGTCTCGTTCGCGCTCGGTATCTGGTCGTGGTCGTGCTGCTCCCCCGTCTGTCGGCGGTTTTCGACGTCGTCTGTACGTTTTTGTTCGTTTGCGGCGTGCCTGCCGACGTCGTCCCGTCGCGACCTTTCAACCGAAAGTGTGGCGCCCGAAGGTGAACGAACGTAACCCTGACCTCGGCGCTTTACGCTGAGCCGAGCGAACCGAACCTAACCTGTGGTGTGGCGAGGTGAGCTCAGCCTGTGGAGCCCCTAACGTCTACGTAAAGGTAAGCTGTCCGGCTCACGCCTCACGTTTGAACGCTTTTTGAACCTACGTTTGACGCTTCTTAACCTAGCACTGACCCCTTAACCTAACGTGTAACCTAACCGAACCTAACCTAACCTAACCTAACCTAACCTAACCTAACCTCTGACGCCTGACGTGTTTGAATGCTTAACCTAAGTTTGACGCTTAACCTAACCCAAGTCCCCTTAACCTAACCCACGTCCACCTAACCTAACCTAACCTAACCTAGACGTGTACACGTAATGTGTAACGCGTAACGTGTAAGGTCGGCTGTCGTGTGTGCTGACGGCAGATTGGGTTGGTCTGTAGATTCGGATTGCGGTTTGCCTCGGTCGAGGGGTTGGGTCGGAAGCGGCGAGGGGCGGCGGCGCCTGTTGCGCAGGCGGCGTCCGTTTGCGGCGGGCAATTGTTGAGAAACGGCTGTGAATGTTGGCGGGCGAGAGGAGGAGGACGGCGCGCGATGTGGCCCGACGGCTGCGGGCCGATCGGGAAACGGCGGGAGGGCGACGGAAGGCGATGGGGCGGCGGAGGCGCGTTTGCACGGCCGTCATCGCCGCACGCCTCGGCTTGTGTGGCTGTGGCGCCGGCCGCGCTGGCCGGGCTGCCGCGGCGACGGTGTGGGAGTTTTGCCGAAGGTTTGGCCATTGTGGCGGGTCGTCGGCTGGGGCTGTGGGGGCGGCATTTGGGCGGGGGCGGCGATTCTCGGCGGGCCGACCCAGGCTGTAGCGCGCGGTAGCTGCAGTTTGGCCGTGGTTTGCGGCGCTGCCGTGGCGACTGGTTGGCGACTGTGGTGTGGCTGTGTGTAGCCCCATCCTCGGTGGTTTGAAAGGCGCGGGCGGTTGTGGCGCAGGTTTGGGGCTGCTCCGCACAGGCTGTCGGACGTTGGGCGGTAGCAAGCGCGGGAGGCGCGGCGCGGCGGCGCGCAGAGTGGCGGCCGCTCTCTCGGCCGTCCGCGCCCGCCCGCGACACTGGCTGGGCCCTTGTGATTCTCTGCTCTGCTGTGCTGTGCTTGCGTGCCTGCCGTCCCGCTCGCTCTCGCTCTCGCTCTCGCTGTGTGTTAGGCGCGTCGTCGAAATGGCAGATCAGGCGGCTACGAACGAGACTGCTGCGGCACCCGCCGCCACCGGCACTACGAAGAAGGCCAAGTCTGCGTCGTCTGCGAAGAAGCCGCGCGCCAAGCCTGCGCACCCGCGCACCTCTGAGATGGTGACGGCCGCCATCAAGAGTCTGAAGGAGCGCGGCGGGTCGTCGCTGCAGGCGATCAAGAAGTACATAGCCGCGCACTACAAGCTGGACGCGGAGAAGCTGGCGCCGTTTATCAAGAAGTACCTCAAGTCGGCCGTCGTGGCGGGCGAGCTGGTGCAGACGAAGGGGAAGGGCGCGTCCGGCTCGTTCAAGCTTGCCGGCGCCGGCGGCGGGGGGGCGGCCGAGGGCGGCAAGGCTCGTGCTGGCGGTGCCAAGAAGAAGCGCGCCGCTCCGGCCAGCAAGGAGAAGAAGGGCGCCCGTGCGGCCGGCGCAAAGAAGGCTGGTGGCGTGAAGGCGGCGACCGGTCGGAAGGCGGGCGCCGCCAAGAAGGCGTCTGCGGCGTCGGCCGCTCCCGCGGGTGCGAAGAAGGCGGCTGCGGCCAAGCCGGCCAAGGCCAAGTCGCCGTCGAAGGCGAAGAAGGCCGCCAAGGTTCCGACGAAGAAGCCGAAGGCGCCGCGCCCGAAGAAGGCGACGACGCCGTCTAAGGCGAAGGCTTCGCCCAAGAAGAAGAAGTAGAGTAGAGGAGAAAGAGATGGGAAAGGAAGGGTTTGGCGCTTGACTCCGTCGTCCCCACCGCCCGTCGTCGTCTAGTGGCGCGCAAGAGACGCGCGGCCCAAAACGGCCCTTCTCAGGGCCATCAAAGCACGTCGGGGAAGGTTTTGATTGTCGTGTTGCGTTTGGTGTGGGTGTGTGTCTGTCTGTCTGGCGTTTCTGTATGCCCGTGGGGATGCTGTTTGCGTGCCGTGGTGGTTGGATTGCGGGGGTCGGTGGCGGGTGTGGGCGGCGGTAGCGGTAAGCGGTGTTGTTGCTGATGTCGTGGTTGATTGTCGCCGTGTTTGTTTTGTGGCGGCGGCCGACGGTTGGTTTTCTGTCACGTTGTTTTGTTTGAATACGTTGGTTGGCTTGCCTGCGTTCGTTCTTCTCGGATGTCTGTCGTGTCTGGTCTTTGTTTTGTTCCTTTGTGTGTGTGTTATGTTTTGCAACGGGGGGCACGTTGAGATGTGGGAAGGAGTCGGCGGGGGATTTCGGTGGCGTGTAGAGCGAGCGAGCGAGCCTGCCTGGCCGTTGGCCGTCGGAGTGGAGTGCGGGTTTTTTTTGTTTTTGATTTCGAAAAACGAAAGCGGCGGCCGGCCAGCCACCCGTGCGGTGTGACGTCGGCCGTTGGGTATTGTGCGCTTTGAGCGCCGGGGAGGGATGATGTGTGATTGTTGCGCGCTGCTAGCAGGCAGGCAGAGTGAGCGGGTGTGGCGGACGGACGGGAAGTGGTGGTTTTTGTTTTTTGGGTTGCGGGGCGAGAGGCAGGCGACCGACAAAGTTTGCTCGCGACGGAGAGATGTTAGTGGCCCTGAAAAGGGCCGTTTTTGTTTGTGCGGTGCGGTGCCGCGGCGCGGTTTAGGCGCGCTCGCCGCGGATGCGGCGCGCGAGCTGGATGTCCTTGGGCATGATGGTGACGCGCTTGGCGTGGATGGCGCACAGGTTGGTGTCTTCGAAGAGGCCGACGAGGTAGGCCTCGCTGGCCTCCTGCAGGGCCATGACTGCGGAGCTCTGGAAGCGCAGGTCGGTCTTGAAGTCCTGGGCGATCTCGCGCACTAGGCGCTGGAATGGCAGCTTGCGGATGAGCAGCTCTGTGCTCTTCTGGTAGCGCCTGATTTCTCGCAGGGCGACGGTGCCCGGCCTGTAGCGGTGGGGCTTCTTGACGCCTCCGGTGGCGGGCGCGCTCTTCCTCGCCGCCTTGGTGGCGAGCTGTTTGCGCGGCGCCTTTCCGCCGGTGGACTTGCGGGCCGTTTGCTTTGTGCGGGCCATGGCGGTAGCGGTAGCGGTAGCGGAGCGGCGTGCGTGGAGGTTAGGTGCGGCGCGGCGTCCGGTGCTGCCTTGACAACGGGCCCGCGCGCCTCCGTGCTGCGCTTATATGCCCTCGGTTGCGCGTGGTGGGGGGAGGGCGGGCCAGAGTCTATATAGGGGGGCGGCGGGCGCGCTGGGCGCAGACCGTAGCCGACTCGCGAGACGCTGCAGCTGCTGTTTGTGCACGTTTTGCTTTGCCCGAGGAAGGAAGGATGACAGGCCGCGGCAAGGGAGGAAAGGGGCTCGGCAAGGGCGGCGCCAAGCGGCACCGCAAGGTGTTGCGCGACAACATCCAGGGCATCACGAAGCCCGCCATCCGCCGCCTGGCTCGCAGGGGCGGCGTGAAGCGCATCTCTGGTCTGATCTACGAGGAGACCCGCGGGGTGCTGAAGGTGTTCCTGGAGAACGTGATCCGCGACGCGGTGACGTACACTGAGCACGCCAAGCGCAAGACTGTGACGGCCATGGACGTGGTGTACGCCCTGAAGAGGCAGGGGCGCACCCTGTACGGTTTCGGCGGTTAGGCTGCGTCGCAGCGGGCGCTGGCCTTCCCGCGGCCGTGCTTGTGGGTGGGAGAGACTAGAAAACGGCCCTTTTCAGGGCCACCACACTGTTCGGAAGTTGAAAAGTGCGAAAGAGTCTGTGTTGTTGCTGCGTGTGTTGTTTGTTTGTTTCTTTCCGTTTGAGCGACGTGATGTGACTGGGAGGGGAGAAGGAAAGGAAACGTGTCATGTGGCTGGCTGTGTGTGTGTGAGAGTGGAGCTGCTTCGTTTGTGTTTGTTATTGTGTGTCTTTGTATCGATCGCGATGGAGATGGCGGGCTGTGTGTTGTTGTGCGAGAGGCGGTGATTATTTGCTTGCGTGGTTTGGCTCTGTGTGTTTGCGGCGGCGTTGGGGTTTCCGAGGCAAGGCGTGTGGGCATAGGCGGCCGGATCAGCTGTTTGTTTCGTTCGTGTCGACGGCCGTTGCGCGCGGGAGTGGAGGGCGGTGTGTCGACACGCCTCCCTTTAACAATGGTCATTATTGCTGCCGTTGTCGTTTGGAAGGCGACTGCGACCGTGCAAAATGTGTGTGTGTGTGTGTGTGTGTGTTGGGCCACACGGGCTGTGTGGACGACAAGATGGCGGACGTGCGCCGGCGGCGGCTGTGCTGTGAAAGTGCAAAGTTAAAACAACAAAACAAGGTGCGGCGAGGACGACTGAAATTTTGCTTTGGACGTAGGTTTGTGTGGTGGCCCTGAAAAGGGCCGATTGTTGTGGGCCGAGCCGAGCCGGCAAAGCGCGTTGCGTGCAGGGGAGCACGCGGCGCTGCGATTGCCTGGCCTCCTTTAGGCCTTCTTCTCGGTCTTCTTTGGCAGCAGGACGGCCTGGATGTTGGGCAGGACACCACCCTGTGCGATGGTGACGCCCGACAGGAGCTTGTTGAGCTCCTCGTCGTTGCGGATGGCAAGCTGCAGGTGGCGCGGGATGATGCGCGTCTTCTTGTTGTCGCGGGCCGCGTTTCCGGCCAGCTCGAGCACCTCAGCCGCGAGGTACTCCATGACGGCGGCGAGGTAGACGGGCGCCCCGGCGCCGACGCGCTCTGCGTAGTTTCCCTTGCGCAGGAGGCGGTGGATTCTGCCGACCGGGAACTGGAGCCCAGCCCTGCTTGAGCGGGACTTTGACTTGCCCTTGACTTTGCCTCCCTTTCCGCGTCCGGACATGGCGATGGGCTAGCGACGGTGCACACGAAACGGAAACGAAAACGACCGGTGCGAGCGGCAGCGAGTCGAGCAGCGGAGTGCGTGCCGGCGCAGCGCGCGCGCTCCTCTCTAATTTCTTCCTCTTATTGGAAGGTGTTGCTGGGAAGGTTATTGTCCCTTGGGGACATTTCCTTCACTGTGGCTGTGTGTTTTGGATGTACTGTTCTTTTGTTTTTATCTGTTGTGGTGAGAGGTGTGTGGTTCTGTTGTTTTACTCGTAAGAGGTGTGTGGTTCTGTTGTTTTACTCAGGAGAGTATTGATTTGGGTCGCTTGTATTTATCATTTGTTTGGTCATATTGGCCAAGTGTGTTGATGAGTTCATTATGTGCGGTACCGGCTGTGGCATAGAACTGTTCTGCCAGGTTTCGGAACCGTGTTTGTAGTGTATCGATATCCGCCGCAGCATGTAGATCTGCTGTGGGGAATCGTGGAGGTAAGTGTAAGGCTCTCCGGAGAGCTCTGTTTTGAATTTTTTGTAGGCGGCCTATTGTCGATCTGGCTGCATAGCCCCATACGGGGCATGCGTATTCCAGTATCGGCCTAATAAGGCTTCTATAGACCGCTACTCCGGTGCTGGGGTCTAGTGAACTGCGTTCATTCAATATAGGGTAGAGGACTTGCATCCTTCCAAGGGCTTTCTTGCGGAGTTCCTCGATGTGGCACTTCCAAGTTAGTCGCTTGTCCAGTGTCACACCGAGGTATCTCGCCGTGTTTCTCCAGGGGAGATTTTGCCCTTGTAGCTGCAGCAGTTGGATGGGTCTTCTTAGGGGGCGGCGTTTCCCGATGCGTCTTGTTATCATAAGTGCCTGGGTCTTTTCAGTATTCAATGAGATGCGCCATTTCTTGGCCCATGAGTCAGTCCTGTTTAGTGCCGTTTGTAGTCTTCTCGTTACCAGGTTCCTGTTCGTGGAGCAGGAGAAGAAGGCGGTGTCGTCTGCATATTGTGCTGTTTGGACGTGCTGCGTTACAGGGATGTCGGCTGTGTAAAGGTTGTACAGGGTAGGACCCAGTACGGACCCTTGGGGCACTCCAGCGCGTATTCTTCTCCTGCTCGACTGTGATCGATTGATCTTAACGGAGAATGTCCTACTGGTTAGATAGCTCTGTATAAGTTTTACTATCGTCCCTGGGAAGCCTTGGGTGTACATTTTGTGCAAGATTCCGGTGTGCCAGACTGAATCAAAAGCCTTGGCGACGTCTAATAAGACGATCCCGCAGTAGCCCTTTCGGTTGAAGTTTTCTGTAGCTGCTTCAACTACCCTCATTATTTGTTGGGGGGCGGAGTGTTGTTGCTGGAAACCGAATTGAAATTTTGGCATAATTTGCTCTCTTCTGATGTGATCTTGAATCGGAGTTAAGAGGAGGCGCTCGTACAGTTTGCTGAGGGTGGGCAGGAGACTAATTGGTCTGTAGTGCTGCGGGAACACCGGGTCTTTCCCTGGTTTTGCGATCGCGACTACTTCTGCATGTTTCCACTGGGTCGGGAATTTTTGTGATCGCGTAATTTCATTGAAGATATCAGCTAAGTGGGTTATTGCCAGTGGCGGGATATGTTTTAGGAGTTCGTTGGTGAGCTGGTCGTGGCCTGGTGCCTTTTTTATTGGCAGTGACTTGATGGCTCCTGCCACGTCTTCAGGGCTGAAGAGTGGCGTGTATTCATCTTCGTCTTCTGCTGCTAAAAAGGTGGCCAGTTGTCTGCGAACTGTTTCGACGTGTTCCCTGTCCTGTGCCTCTGCTGGCGTGAATTGCTTCTCGAACACGTCGGCTAGCGCGTTTGCTTTGTCTACGGCGCTGAACTGCAGTCCACGTTCGCCGTGCAGAGGCGGCATTCTAGCGCGTCTTTTCGTGAACTGTTTTGTGGCTTGCCATAGACTGTGGTCTTCTAAGTTGAGAGTTGATAGTCTTTCGGACCATTGCTGGTTGCGGTGCTCAGTGAGCGCAACTTTCAACTCTCTTTGTAGTCTGTTGAGCAGCCTCCTTGTGTTTCTGTTGCCTGTGAGTTTCCACTCTTTGGCGATCCTGTTTTTGTGTCTTATTTGTGCAAGCAGGTGCTGGGGAAGCTGCCTGGGGCGGGGGGGACCCGCTGGCACAGGCGTGGCTTCCTCAGCTGCTTGCAGGATCGCTTTCGTGAGGTCTTCCAGCGTTTGCTCGACAGTGTCTGCTGTTGGAGGCGGGGCTTGGGTCAGTTCTGTAGCTATATTGGCGCGGAACTGTTCCCAATTTGTGTGTTTGTGTGAGGTTCTTAGCTGTGGGATAGAGAGCCATTCTCCCATATCGACCTCGAGAATGACAGGGTTGTGGTCCGACGACATTCTATTCATTGAACTTGCGGACACAAAACCCATGATGTGTTTTGTGAGCGCAATGTCGAGGACGTCTGCCCTGTTCCCGTTTTTCGGGAAGTGGGTGGGTTCCTCTGGGCCCCACACTTGGAACTGATGCGTGCGCGCGAGTCGTTGCAGTTGTCGACCAGCTCTATTACTTACTCTTGAGTGCCAGTCTGCGTGTTTGGCATTGAGGTCTCCTCCTATTAGGAGCTTGCCTCTTATTTGGCTTAATGCAGCTATGTCGTCCTCTTCAAGCGTTGGGGAAGGGGGGCGGTAGGCTGCAACGACTGTGAGGGGTCCTGTTACGGTGGCTATTTGTATTGCGACCGTTTCTACCTGTTGGGTTGCTGGTGGGTACACCTGGTGGTGCTCTATGCCTCGTTTGACGTATACTGCGACCCCGCCTCCTGCAGTGGGCCGATCGCGTCTGTAACAATTGTAATTTGGTACAGATGCCCTTACCCCTGGTTTAAGGTGTGTTTCGGCTACTAGGCATACGTCAATGTTTTCCTCTTTTATGAATTCTCTAAATTCGAGGGCTTGATTGAATAGACCGTCTGCGTTGAAGACGCAGATTTTGAGACCTTGTATATTTGGTCGTCTATCCATGGTGGGGTGTGGGGTTTCCTGTGGTAGTCGCTGTAGGTTGCGACTGCTTAGCTGCCGTAGCGAGTTCGGCTGGAAGGCGCGTGATGCTGGCAAGAACGTTGACCAAGTGGGTCATCTGTTCTTGCAGCATTTTGATCGACGAGGCGAGTCCCTGTACAGTGGCGTCCTCAGTTGATTGATGCAGACTGGGCTTGGGGGGGCGCTGAGGGGCTTCCCTAGGCAGTTCTCCGTTTCCAGGAACCTGGTTTGGGTCGGGTGGTTTGTTGGGATCGCCTGCGCAGCCGGGGTGGGGGTGCTTTATGGGCTCGGGTGCGGCGGCCGGTTGCGCGCGCGCCCCATTGGTCGGCGGCCGCAACAGGGCGAGCTGGTAAAGGTGCGGCGGCGGCTGGCGGCGGGTGCCACTGTGTGGGGAGACGCTGACTAGAGCGGAGCGCTTGCTACTGGTGTTGCTGCTGCCGTACGTTGGTTCGAGATGCCGCCCAAGACTAGCGGGAAGGCCGCCAAGAAGGCTGGCAAGGCGCAGAAGAACATTTCGAAGGGCGACAAGAAGAAGAAGCGCAAGAGGAAGGAGAGCTATGCCATCTACATCTACAAGGTGCTGAAGCAGGTGCACCCTGACACGGGCATCTCGTCGAAGGCGATGAGCATCATGAACAGCTTCGTGAACGACATTTTCGAGCGCATTGCGGCCGAGGCTTCTCGCCTGGCGCACTACAACAAGCGCTCGACCATCACGTCCCGCGAGATCCAGACCGCTGTGCGGCTGTTGCTGCCTGGCGAGCTGGCCAAGCACGCCGTGAGCGAGGGCACGAAGGCGGTGACCAAGTACACGAGCTCCAAGTAAGGAGGTGGCTCTGGAATGGAAGGAAGGATGGAGAAGGCTCCTCCGTTGCGAGAGCGGCAAAACGGCCCTTTTCAGGGCCACCAACTTGCCTTTTGCGGGAAGGGCGGAATTGTTGTTGTTGTTGTTTGTGTGGACGGCTGTGATGTATGTGTGCATTTTGATTGTGGGTGGGGGGGCGCGTCAAAGCGTGTTGCGGGGTACGGCCACGAGGTTGGTCGCCGTGGCGTGGAATGGTGGCACGCCTCGTTGGAGTGGTTTTGACCCATTGGTGTTGGGGTGTGTGTGTGTGTGTGTGTTACCTGTCTGCGAGGGGGGGGACAGTGCGATCGGCGACTTTTGTGTCACCGTAACGACGGCCGTTTGCGGGTTTGTTTTTTTTTTGCACATCATACATGGCGAGGGTGAAATGTGAAATGTTTTTTGTTGTTTGGTTTGTTTTTTGCCGCCCACTATTCCCTTTGCTGTACGCCGAGTTTTTGACAATGGTGCGACGTAACTGCAGCGTGGAGGTGTGTGAGTGACGTTGAAATGAACGTGCCATTAAGACGCATTGTTGTTGTATTGTACTGTACGTGTACGGCGACACGCACGATGATGTACCATTCGACTCTGATTTCTGATAGCCGTGTCTGACTGATTGCGTACGACGCACGCACACCGATGTCGTCATTCAAGATGCACGCGTGTCCAGTGCAGTACAGTAAGCGCGACGCTAGACGACGACGGCGGCGGCGGCGGCGGTCGTTTGTTTGGCGAATGTCTGTACACGTGTTTGTCTGTGTCCATCCGGTATGTATTTGTTTGTTTGAAAGTGTTTTGTGTGTCGGTGACGTGGTCCGATCCGTCGCCCCCTGAGTAACTGTCGATCGGCGCGATAGACCGGCGTCACGCAACTGAACCGAAGTCTTGGGCACACCCGTCATACTGTTGTACACCGTCGCGCTGAGAACGGTAACGAAGGGTTGACTTTGATCGGTCGAATGTCTGGGCAGAACGTGAGGAATGAGGCAAGAGTGCAAGGAGGGGGGGCAAAAGAGAGAGGAAGGGAAAAAGGGGAGAAACGCATTCGTAGAGCAACGGAACGTTCCCGTGTCGGAGGCGTATTGGAGCCGCACTGAAAATGCGTTTAACGGCGGCGCGGCTGCAAGTGTCTGCCGTGGTGAACGTTACCTTTGACGGCTGCATTGGGCTTTGCCTTTGCTTTCGCTTTCGCTTTCCCGGATGTACGTAACGTTTGTTGATATGGTTCTGAGGAAGAGTGTATGACAGTGCCGTGCCGTCCATGTTCGTGTGCCCTCCCATTGTGTGTATGCTATTGTCTGTGTACTTGAATGATGTATGTAGGTGTTAGTGGACATGTTTTACCAGTGGGGGGAAATGGATCGTCGATAGTTGCCGTCACTCTGTCACGGTCGAGATGACGCACCCTCCGTACAGAAAGGTGTCGAGAAAGTGAGTGTGTGCGTCCGTGAATTGGCAGTGTTTGGAGGTGGGCGTGCCCTGCATGTGGCCCGGAAGGCTGTTCGTTTGGCGGTAGTGTTGTGTGGACAGGGGAGGGGCATGCGTAACGCTGCTGGCATGGCATGGCATTTCGGGAGATGGGAGGGGGCAAACGAGGAGCGGCGGCCAAAGAGAGGCGGGACGGGGAGGGGCGCGGTGTGGGTGGCTTGCGCCTGTGCTCGGCGTTGTGGTTTGTGCAAAAGAGGAGGAGAAAAACAATGAGTTGCCAGGGAGGGGAGCGGTGTTGTGTTGTGGTTGTCGTGGTGTAGCCGCAGACGCGGCTGTCAGTGAACGTGGCGAGACGGACGGATGCGCGGAGGGGCGGGGGCGGCGCATTTCGCCGGTGCCGTGCCGTGCCTGAAAGCCGCGTGGTCGCTGTGTTGTTGGTGGCGTGGGGGCGAGGAGAGTACCGTACGGGTGTGCTTGTGCGCCGGAAATGGCACACTGCGCCTGCCCGTCTTGGAGGCTGATGGCTGTGGTGTGGAAATGGGGCGCGGTGATGTTGAAGCAGTTGAAGAACAGAAAAGAAACCAAGAAAACGGAAGGCGTGATGCGGCGGTGGTGGTGGTGGTGAGAGCGGGAAAAACAAAACAAAAAAAAAGAAGGAAAAACAACAAGAAACAAAAAAGAAAACAAAAGGTCTATCAATATTAGAATGTAAATGGAAATGGAAATGGACCCAGGTATAACCTCCCTGCACAAGTAGCAGAGGGTCCGATGATAATAAAAATGTGCCAGAATGTTAACGTCCCTACAAAACAAACCCAACGATAATATGAATGAAAGAATGAACCGTATGTAACATTGCAACAGACATAATGAAACCTGATAAATTGTATAAGGGCAGCAGCGTTGACCTTTGGCCCTGTATCCAGAATAAAAAGAGCCAAAGATCGTTACCCCAATGAAAAAGACACTGAAACACGTATGTAACATAGCAGCGATGGCGAGACATTGTAGCGTCTGTGACCAGAGAGTTTGCGCTGGACCGCGCGAGTGTTGCGAGCGGTTCTCAGTCAGTCAGTCAGTCAGTCAGTCAGTCGTTGCGAGTCTGTAGGTCTGTCTAGTTGAGGGCTGTACTCTGTCAGTAGTCGTCGCGTGCAGTACGCTAATAGTCGTCATGCAGAGCGGTCGGTCAGTAGTAGCAGCCGAGTGCGGTTGTGTGATGTAGGCGGTCGGCAACACTGGTCAAGATGGTGAATAAGGTATACTGTTAATTAATATAATCATTAGATAATGAACAATTTTATTTATTGTAATTATTCTCCAACAAGTTCCCCAATACTAATTTTTATTTCAAAAGCATTTTTCAAACATTTAATTGTTTATTGAACTAAAGAGTTCGTTGCACTTCACATTTCATTCCACGTCTTTGAAGAAAGATTGCACTAAAATCACAACAAAAAGAGAATATTATTATTTGCAATGCAGTTCCTCCAAGCGCTGCGCAACAAACAAGAGCAGAAATGTTGTGACATCCATTTATTCCGAGGTAAGACTTTTAATTCTGATTGTTTTGCACAGGGCCAAAGACCGATAGTTCGGTTTAATCGAAGTTTCTTGTCACTGAACGGACTTTAAATGTTGTGAAGAATTTATATTTGAGTCAGATTGCGAAATTCACATGTTTGTTGCCATTTTCAATACCTCTCATTGTGGGCGAGGTTACAATTAGCGCAATGTCCATTAGCATCCGTAAATAACATTGTCCATTATTTTAAATTTTGCGGGGAGGTTACAACACACAAAAAAAAACAAAAAAAAATTGCATTTGTATCCGCTCCTCAATTGTAGATACCCCTTACACAGCTGTGTGCAATGAATGAGTGCTGGCTGGTAATTAATTGCACTCCTTGGAGGGAAATGCCATAGGAAGTAGTCTTTAAAAAGTGAATGTTTTTCGTTAAAAGACAAAAGTTACGTTAGAAAAAAGTAATAGTGGGGCTTTTGTTGTTGAACAAAATAAGTACAATGAACATACGTTATCAGATTTGCGCAAAATGCAGCTTCACACTACCTTTTGATTATAACACAATATACTATACATCGTCCCGAACCGTGACCAGAGTCGCGAGACGAGCAGAGCACGCCGCCGACGCCCGCTCAGTACAACCGTCCACCCGCTACTACTGTCGACCGACTACTACCTCTCCCGACTCGCGCTACAATATATATAACAACTGTTCCTGGCGACCCGGTGCGTGCCACTACTGTCGTCTGGCGCGGTCCAAGCGCCGACTAGCAACGATAAATAACTCTCTGGTCAGACAGAGATGCTGTCATGCCTCGCCATCGCTCTGGTAATGAATACATACGTGTTGCAGCGTGCGTACCACCGGAACACGCAGTGGCGGAGCCAAAGACTGTGTTGTCGAGGTCGAGTGCGAGCGGGAAGAGAGGCAGCGTCGGCACGGAGATGCAAGCGAGCGCGAGACGCACGGGGGCTGCGGCGTGGCGCGTTTGCGGTCGGCGCCTTTGGTGGCAACGGCCGGGACAAGCAGCGGTGTATGGTGTGGTGCGGGGCGGACAGGGGCGGCGGTGGACGGGGAGGAGGCGGCGCGACGACGGCATGGGGGCGAAAACGGGACGGGGGACGGGGGACGGCGGATGTTGAGAGGCGTCACGCGCGGACAGGACGCAGACACAGAGACACACAGATTGGAAAGGGAGGGTGCGCGGTAATAGTTGGGAATGTGCGTACCGTGCGGGATGGGAGTGGGCGAGGAACACGGTCGTGGCCCCTGTTTTGGGTGCGTGTGATGACGTCGGTGTGTTGTGGGAAGGGAAGGTGCTGTGGCGGCGGCGCGTAATGGGCGTAGGCCGAAAAGAGAAAGGAACGTCGGCAGTGTGTTGGCAAGCGTCGGTTCGACTGCGACGTTGATGGGCAGGGCAGGGCAAGGTTAATGGTGGTAGGAGTAGGCGTGTGGGCGCAAAAAAATCTGCCGCTGCAGGCGGTGCCGTAACCGCCATGGCGGGAAGGAGAGAGGGCCAAAGAAAGAAAGAAAGAAAGAAAGAAAGAAAGAAAGAAAGAAAGAAGAAAACAAAAAAAAAAAAAAGAAGGAGGGGGGGGGGGGGGCGAAAGTGGAGAGGCGGTGGTGTGAGAAGGGCGGGGGCGGAAGGAAGGCAGGAAGGACAAGAGGCGAGGCGACGGCTTGCTTTGTGTATCGGTCGGTCTCTGGCTATGCTTCGTTTTCTGCAGCAGGGTCGGTGCGCGGCGTGGCTCGCGGCAGTGGGAACGCCTGGCGGCTGGACGGCCAGCAATGCGGTTGGATGGGCGGCCACAGCACCGCACCTGTGCCCGAGGAGGAGACGCTGGCGGCGGGCCCTGAGGTGAGGCCGGCTCGGCTGGGGCTGGGGCTGGGGCTGTGGATGTGTAGGTGTGCGCCGCTGCTGCAACAACGAGTAAAACGCGAGAAGAAGGGATGGCGGTAGAGAGGAAAAAAAAAAAAAAAAAAAAAAGGTCGTGTTGTGTTGATGCGCAGGCAGACGCGTACAGAGAGACGAGCCCGGTCTGCAGCAGGGTGTGGCCGTGCCGAGTGCAGAGCAGCGGCGGCTCGGTTCGGTTCGGCCCGGCCCGGCGGGCCGCGCTGTTGTCGCGGACGTGAGCGCCCCCTGGCGGGTGGCCGGAGGCGGCGCGGCGTGTTGGACGTGTGGCTGGTGGCAGTGCACAATTTGCGAGTGGCTGGCGGTGTGGTGTGGCGGTTGGCGCGTCGGGCGGCGGAGAGAGAGAGGGAGGAGGAGAGGTATGTGTTGCGGGCGCCCTTTGCTGCGCTGCGTCGTTGCGTGTGCCGTACAGGGCGGGCGCTTGTCGACTGTGGGGCCGGTGTGGCGAATTGGCGTGAAACGGCTGCCGAGAGGTGTGTGGTAGCGAGCCGGTCGGTGTCAGTGCGAAGGGGAATGTGCGTGCGTTTGGCGGTTTCGGTGTGCTTTTTGCGGCGTGAGAGTGGGAATTAGTGGGGCCGGCTGTTGTGTTGGTTCCTTGTGTCTTGTGTCGCGTAGCTTGATGGCAACGTGGAAGGACGCCGGTTTCGTTTCGAGCCGTGCGTGTGGTTGTCGACGTTGACTGGTTGGCGTGTGGCGATGCACGTGCATGTGTGGGTCGCGAGTGCGTTTTTGGCTGGCTCTGTGTGTGTGTGTGTGTGTGTGTGTGTGTGTTTGGGGGGGGAAGGGGGAGGCGGTGGTGAAAGTGCAGTCGTTGCCACGGGCGTCGTCGGGTGGGGCTGGGGCTGTGCGTCGTTGGCGGAAAGGTGGTAGGTTGCGCGTAAGCGAGCCCGTCGTTGACGGTGTCGCGTGAGTTGTGAATCGAGTGGGGCGCGGGGCGCGGGACAGGAGCAGCGTGCCGCTGCGTCGTGGTCGTCAGCAGAGGCTGTGCGTGTGCTTGTCCTTTTTGTGGGCGGTTCGTGCGAGGCGTTTTTGTTTTGTGTTGCCCTAGTTGTTAGTTTATTTTGTTTGTGTTTGTTATTGTGAGGCGACGACTGGTTGGTGGCGTGCGCGCGAAGCGGCGGTGTGCGCTTCCCGTGTCGTTTGTGTTTTTTTTTGTTTGTTTTTGTTTTTTGCACTGGGCCCCGGGGGGGGGGGGGGGTGGGTGCGTGTGTGTCGATTGCCGGCTGGCGAAAGGAAAGGTGCGCCATCGGCGGGGTGGGTCGCCGGCACAAGTAGAGGCGGCGGCGTTGTTGCTGTTGTTGTTGTGTGGTGTTTGTTTTGTTCGGCTGTGTCGGCGAGCTGTGGTGCGGTGCGTGTGAATGGTGGTGCAAAAGTGCTGGCGTTGGGGCTGCGACTGCGACGGCGGCGAGCCGCGGGCGCGCCATTGATAGTGATGTTGTGAACAGCGGCTGTGTACGGTAGTGGTGTTGTTGTAGCACGACGTGCATCCGGGCCGGCGCGGAAAGCGCAGTTGCGGGCGGTTGCCCTTCGGTGCCAGCCATGTCGCGTGAGCGGCGGGTTGCTCTGGTGTCGACACGTGGTGCTCTGGGTTGTCGTGTGGTGCCCTTTGGCCGGTGGGGGTGGTTCGCGTGTGTCTCGTTCGCGCTCGGTATCTGGTCGTGGTCGTGCTGCTCCCCCGTCTGTCGGCGGTTTTCGACGTCGTCTGTACGTTTTTGTTCGTTTGCGGCGTGCCTGCCGACGTCGTCCCGTCGCGACCTTTCAACCGAAAGTGTGGCGCCCGAAGGTGAACGAACGTAACCCTGACCTCGGCGCTTTACGCTGAGCCGAGCGAACCGAACCTAACCTGTGGTGTGGCGAGGTGAGCTCAGCCTGTGGAGCCCCTAACGTCTACGTAAAGGTAAGCTGTCCGGCTCACGCCTCACGTTTGAACGCTTTTTGAACCTACGTTTGACGCTTCTTAACCTAGCACTGACCCCTTAACCTAACGTGTAACCTAACCGAACCTAACCTAACCTAACCTAACCTAACCTAACCTAACCTCTGACGCCTGACGTGTTTGAATGCTTAACCTAAGTTTGACGCTTAACCTAACCCAAGTCCCCTTAACCTAACCCACGTCCACCTAACCTAACCTAACCTAACCTAGACGTGTACACGTAATGTGTAACGCGTAACGTGTAAGGTCGGCTGTCGTGTGTGCTGACGGCAGATTGGGTTGGTCTGTAGATTCGGATTGCGGTTTGCCTCGGTCGAGGGGTTGGGTCGGAAGCGGCGAGGGGCGGCGGCGCCTGTTGCGCAGGCGGCGTCCGTTTGCGGCGGGCAATTGTTGAGAAACGGCTGTGAATGTTGGCGGGCGAGAGGAGGAGGACGGCGCGCGATGTGGCCCGACGGCTGCGGGCCGATCGGGAAACGGCGGGAGGGCGACGGAAGGCGATGGGGCGGCGGAGGCGCGTTTGCACGGCCGTCATCGCCGCACGCCTCGGCTTGTGTGGCTGTGGCGCCGGCCGCGCTGGCCGGGCTGCCGCGGCGACGGTGTGGGAGTTTTGCCGAAGGTTTGGCCATTGTGGCGGGTCGTCGGCTGGGGCTGTGGGGGCGGCATTTGGGCGGGGGCGGCGATTCTCGGCGGGCCGACCCAGGCTGTAGCGCGCGGTAGCTGCAGTTTGGCCGTGGTTTGCGGCGCTGCCGTGGCGACTGGTTGGCGACTGTGGTGTGGCTGTGTGTAGCCCCATCCTCGGTGGTTTGAAAGGCGCGGGCGGTTGTGGCGCAGGTTTGGGGCTGCTCCGCACAGGCTGTCGGACGTTGGGCGGTAGCAAGCGCGGGAGGCGCGGCGCGGCGGCGCGCAGAGTGGCGGCCGCTCTCTCGGCCGTCCGCGCCCGCCCGCGACACTGGCTGGGCCCTTGTGATTCTCTGCTCTGCTGTGCTGTGCTTGCGTGCCTGCCGTCCCGCTCGCTCTCGCTCTCGCTCTCGCTGTGTGTTAGGCGCGTCGTCGAAATGGCAGATCAGGCGGCTACGAACGAGACTGCTGCGGCACCCGCCGCCACCGGCACTACGAAGAAGGCCAAGTCTGCGTCGTCTGCGAAGAAGCCGCGCGCCAAGCCTGCGCACCCGCGCACCTCTGAGATGGTGACGGCCGCCATCAAGAGTCTGAAGGAGCGCGGCGGGTCGTCGCTGCAGGCGATCAAGAAGTACATAGCCGCGCACTACAAGCTGGACGCGGAGAAGCTGGCGCCGTTTATCAAGAAGTACCTCAAGTCGGCCGTCGTGGCGGGCGAGCTGGTGCAGACGAAGGGGAAGGGCGCGTCCGGCTCGTTCAAGCTTGCCGGCGCCGGCGGCGGGGGGGCGGCCGAGGGCGGCAAGGCTCGTGCTGGCGGTGCCAAGAAGAAGCGCGCCGCTCCGGCCAGCAAGGAGAAGAAGGGCGCCCGTGCGGCCGGCGCAAAGAAGGCTGGTGGCGTGAAGGCGGCGACCGGTCGGAAGGCGGGCGCCGCCAAGAAGGCGTCTGCGGCGTCGGCCGCTCCCGCGGGTGCGAAGAAGGCGGCTGCGGCCAAGCCGGCCAAGGCCAAGTCGCCGTCGAAGGCGAAGAAGGCCGCCAAGGTTCCGACGAAGAAGCCGAAGGCGCCGCGCCCGAAGAAGGCGACGACGCCGTCTAAGGCGAAGGCTTCGCCCAAGAAGAAGAAGTAGAGTAGAGGAGAAAGAGATGGGAAAGGAAGGGTTTGGCGCTTGACTCCGTCGTCCCCACCGCCCGTCGTCGTCTAGTGGCGCGCAAGAGACGCGCGGCCCAAAACGGCCCTTCTCAGGGCCATCAAAGCACGTCGGGGAAGGTTTTGATTGTCGTGTTGCGTTTGGTGTGGGTGTGTGTCTGTCTGTCTGGCGTTTCTGTATGCCCGTGGGGATGCTGTTTGCGTGCCGTGGTGGTTGGATTGCGGGGGTCGGTGGCGGGTGTGGGCGGCGGTAGCGGTAAGCGGTGTTGTTGCTGATGTCGTGGTTGATTGTCGCCGTGTTTGTTTTGTGGCGGCGGCCGACGGTTGGTTTTCTGTCACGTTGTTTTGTTTGAATACGTTGGTTGGCTTGCCTGCGTTCGTTCTTCTCGGATGTCTGTCGTGTCTGGTCTTTGTTTTGTTCCTTTGTGTGTGTTATGTTTTGCAACGGGGGGCACGTTGAGATGTGGGAAGGAGTCGGCGGGGGATTTCGGTGGCGTGTAGAGCGAGCGAGCGAGCCTGCCTGGCCGTTGGCCGTCGGAGTGGAGTGCGGGTTTTTTTTGTTTTTGATTTCGAAAAACGAAAGCGGCGGCCGGCCAGCCACCCGTGCGGTGTGACGTCGGCCGTTGGGTATTGTGCGCTTTGAGCGCCGGGGAGGGATGATGTGTGATTGTTGCGCGCTGCTAGCAGGCAGGCAGAGTGAGCGGGTGTGGCGGACGGACGGGAAGTGGTGGTTTTTGTTTTTTGGGTTGCGGGGCGAGAGGCAGGCGACCGACAAAGTTTGCTCGCGACGGAGAGATGTTAGTGGCCCTGAAAAGGGCCGTTTTTGTTTGTGCGGTGCGGTGCCGCGGCGCGGTTTAGGCGCGCTCGCCGCGGATGCGGCGCGCGAGCTGGATGTCCTTGGGCATGATGGTGACGCGCTTGGCGTGGATGGCGCACAGGTTGGTGTCTTCGAAGAGGCCGACGAGGTAGGCCTCGCTGGCCTCCTGCAGGGCCATGACTGCGGAGCTCTGGAAGCGCAGGTCGGTCTTGAAGTCCTGGGCGATCTCGCGCACTAGGCGCTGGAATGGCAGCTTGCGGATGAGCAGCTCTGTGCTCTTCTGGTAGCGCCTGATTTCTCGCAGGGCGACGGTGCCCGGCCTGTAGCGGTGGGGCTTCTTGACGCCTCCGGTGGCGGGCGCGCTCTTCCTCGCCGCCTTGGTGGCGAGCTGTTTGCGCGGCGCCTTTCCGCCGGTGGACTTGCGGGCCGTTTGCTTTGTGCGGGCCATGGCGGTAGCGGTAGCGGTAGCGGAGCGGCGTGCGTGGAGGTTAGGTGCGGCGCGGCGTCCGGTGCTGCCTTGACAACGGGCCCGCGCGCCTCCGTGCTGCGCTTATATGCCCTCGGTTGCGCGTGGTGGGGGGAGGGCGGGCCAGAGTCTATATAGGGGGGCGGCGGGCGCGCTGGGCGCAGACCGTAGCCGACTCGCGAGACGCTGCAGCTGCTGTTTGTGCACGTTTTGCTTTGCCCGAGGAAGGAAGGATGACAGGCCGCGGCAAGGGAGGAAAGGGGCTCGGCAAGGGCGGCGCCAAGCGGCACCGCAAGGTGTTGCGCGACAACATCCAGGGCATCACGAAGCCCGCCATCCGCCGCCTGGCTCGCAGGGGCGGCGTGAAGCGCATCTCTGGTCTGATCTACGAGGAGACCCGCGGGGTGCTGAAGGTGTTCCTGGAGAACGTGATCCGCGACGCGGTGACGTACACTGAGCACGCCAAGCGCAAGACTGTGACGGCCATGGACGTGGTGTACGCCCTGAAGAGGCAGGGGCGCACCCTGTACGGTTTCGGCGGTTAGGCTGCGTCGCAGCGGGCGCTGGCCTTCCCGCGGCCGTGCTTGTGGGTGGGAGAGACTAGAAAACGGCCCTTTTCAGGGCCACCACACTGTTCGGAAGTTGAAAAGTGCGAAAGAGTCTGTGTTGTTGCTGCGTGTGTTGTTTGTTTGTTTCTTTCCGTTTGAGCGACGTGATGTGACTGGGAGGGGAGAAGGAAAGGAAACGTGTCATGTGGCTGGCTGTGTGTGTGTGAGAGTGGAGCTGCTTCGTTTGTGTTTGTTATTGTGTGTCTTTGTATCGATCGCGATGGAGATGGCGGGCTGTGTGTTGTTGTGCGAGAGGCGGTGATTATTTGCTTGCGTGGTTTGGCTCTGTGTGTTTGCGGCGGCGTTGGGGTTTCCGAGGCAAGGCGTGTGGGCATAGGCGGCCGGATCAGCTGTTTGTTTCGTTCGTGTCGACGGCCGTTGCGCGCGGGAGTGGAGGGCGGTGTGTCGACACGCCTCCCTTTAACAATGGTCATTATTGCTGCCGTTGTCGTTTGGAAGGCGACTGCGACCGTGCAAAATGTGTGTGTGTGTGTGTGTGTGTGTTGGGCCACACGGGCTGTGTGGACGACAAGATGGCGGACGTGCGCCGGCGGCGGCTGTGCTGTGAAAGTGCAAAGTTAAAACAACAAAACAAGGTGCGGCGAGGACGACTGAAATTTTGCTTTGGACGTAGGTTTGTGTGGTGGCCCTGAAAAGGGCCGATTGTTGTGGGCCGAGCCGAGCCGGCAAAGCGCGTTGCGTGCAGGGGAGCACGCGGCGCTGCGATTGCCTGGCCTCCTTTAGGCCTTCTTCTCGGTCTTCTTTGGCAGCAGGACGGCCTGGATGTTGGGCAGGACACCACCCTGTGCGATGGTGACGCCCGACAGGAGCTTGTTGAGCTCCTCGTCGTTGCGGATGGCAAGCTGCAGGTGGCGCGGGATGATGCGCGTCTTCTTGTTGTCGCGGGCCGCGTTTCCGGCCAGCTCGAGCACCTCAGCCGCGAGGTACTCCATGACGGCGGCGAGGTAGACGGGCGCCCCGGCGCCGACGCGCTCTGCGTAGTTTCCCTTGCGCAGGAGGCGGTGGATTCTGCCGACCGGGAACTGGAGCCCAGCCCTGCTTGAGCGGGACTTTGACTTGCCCTTGACTTTGCCTCCCTTTCCGCGTCCGGACATGGCGATGGGCTAGCGACGGTGCACACGAAACGGAAACGAAAACGACCGGTGCGAGCGGCAGCGAGTCGAGCAGCGGAGTGCGTGCCGGCGCAGCCGGGGTGGGGGTGCTTTATGGGCTCGGGTGCGGCGGCCGGTTGCGCGCGCGCCCCATTGGTCGGCGGCCGCAACAGGGCGAGCTGGTAAAGGTGCGGCGGCGGCTGGCGGCGGGTGCCACTGTGTGGGGAGACGCTGACTAGAGCGGAGCGCTTGCTACTGGTGTTGCTGCTGCCGTACGTTGGTTCGAGATGCCGCCCAAGACTAGCGGGAAGGCCGCCAAGAAGGCTGGCAAGGCGCAGAAGAACATTTCGAAGGGCGACAAGAAGAAGAAGCGCAAGAGGAAGGAGAGCTATGCCATCTACATCTACAAGGTGCTGAAGCAGGTGCACCCTGACACGGGCATCTCGTCGAAGGCGATGAGCATCATGAACAGCTTCGTGAACGACATTTTCGAGCGCATTGCGGCCGAGGCTTCTCGCCTGGCGCACTACAACAAGCGCTCGACCATCACGTCCCGCGAGATCCAGACCGCTGTGCGGCTGTTGCTGCCTGGCGAGCTGGCCAAGCACGCCGTGAGCGAGGGCACGAAGGCGGTGACCAAGTACACGAGCTCCAAGTAAGGAGGTGGCTCTGGAATGGAAGGAAGGATGGAGAAGGCTCCTCCGTTGCGAGAGCGGCAAAACGGCCCTTTTCAGGGCCACCAACTTGCCTTTTGCGGGAAGGGCGGAATTGTTGTTGTTGTTGTTTGTGTGGACGGCTGTGATGTATGTGTGCATTTTGATTGTGGGTGGGGGGGCGCGTCAAAGCGTGTTGCGGGGTACGGCCACGAGGTTGGTCGCCGTGGCGTGGAATGGTGGCACGCCTCGTTGGAGTGGTTTTGACCCATTGGTGTTGGGGTGTGTGTGTGTGTGTGTGTTACCTGTCTGCGAGGGGGGGACAGTGCGATCGGCGACTTTTGTGTCACCGTAACGACGGCCGTTTGCGGGTTTGTTTTTTTTTTGCACATCATACATGGCGAGGGTGAAATGTGAAATGTTTTTTGTTGTTTGGTTTGTTTTTTGCCGCCCACTATTCCCTTTGCTGTACGCCGAGTTTTTGACAATGGTGCGACGTAACTGCAGCGTGGAGGTGTGTGAGTGACGTTGAAATGAACGTGCCATTAAGACGCATTGTTGTTGTATTGTACTGTACGTGTACGGCGACACGCACGATGATGTACCATTCGACTCTGATTTCTGATAGCCGTGTCTGACTGATTGCGTACGACGCACGCACACCGATGTCGTCATTCAAGATGCACGCGTGTCCAGTGCAGTACAGTAAGCGCGACGCTAGACGACGACGGCGGCGGCGGCGGCGGTCGTTTGTTTGGCGAATGTCTGTACACGTGTTTGTCTGTGTCCATCCGGTATGTATTTGTTTGTTTGAAAGTGTTTTGTGTGTCGGTGACGTGGTCCGATCCGTCGCCCCCTGAGTAACTGTCGATCGGCGCGATAGACCGGCGTCACGCAACTGAACCGAAGTCTTGGGCACACCCGTCATACTGTTGTACACCGTCGCGCTGAGAACGGTAACGAAGGGTTGACTTTGATCGGTCGAATGTCTGGGCAGAACGTGAGGAATGAGGCAAGAGTGCAAGGAGGGGGGGCAAAAGAGAGAGGAAGGGAAAAAGGGGAGAAACGCATTCGTAGAGCAACGGAACGTTCCCGTGTCGGAGGCGTATTGGAGCCGCACTGAAAATGCGTTTAACGGCGGCGCGGCTGCAAGTGTCTGCCGTGGTGAACGTTACCTTTGACGGCTGCATTGGGCTTTGCCTTTGCTTTCGCTTTCGCTTTCCCGGATGTACGTAACGTTTGTTGATATGGTTCTGAGGAAGAGTGTATGACAGTGCCGTGCCGTCCATGTTCGTGTGCCCTCCCATTGTGTGTATGCTATTGTCTGTGTACTTGAATGATGTATGTAGGTGTTAGTGGACATGTTTTACCAGTGGGGGGAAATGGATCGTCGATAGTTGCCGTCACTCTGTCACGGTCGAGATGACGCACCCTCCGTACAGAAAGGTGTCGAGAAAGTGAGTGTGTGCGTCCGTGAATTGGCAGTGTTTGGAGGTGGGCGTGCCCTGCATGTGGCCCGGAAGGCTGTTCGTTTGGCGGTAGTGTTGTGTGGACAGGGGAGGGGCATGCGTAACGCTGCTGGCATGGCATGGCATTTCGGGAGATGGGAGGGGGCAAACGAGGAGCGGCGGCCAAAGAGAGGCGGGACGGGGAGGGGCGCGGTGTGGGTGGCTTGCGCCTGTGCTCGGCGTTGTGGTTTGTGCAAAAGAGGAGGAGAAAAACAATGAGTTGCCAGGGAGGGGAGCGGTGTTGTGTTGTGGTTGTCGTGGTGTAGCCGCAGACGCGGCTGTCAGTGAACGTGGCGAGACGGACGGATGCGCGGAGGGGCGGGGGCGGCGCATTTCGCCGGTGCCGTGCCGTGCCTGAAAGCCGCGTGGTCGCTGTGTTGTTGGTGGCGTGGGGGCGAGGAGAGTACCGTACGGGTGTGCTTGTGCGCCGGAAATGGCACACTGCGCCTGCCCGTCTTGGAGGCTGATGGCTGTGGTGTGGAAATGGGGCGCGGTGATGTTGAAGCAGTTGAAGAACAGAAAAGAAACCAAGAAAACGGAAGGCGTGATGCGGCGGTGGTGGTGGTGGTGAGAGCGGGAAAAACAAAACAAAAAAAAAGAAGGAAAAACAACAAGAAACAAAAAAGAAAACAAAAGGTCTATCAATATTAGAATGTAAATGGAAATGGAAATGGACCCAGGTATAACCTCCCTGCACAAGTAGCAGAGGGTCCGATGATAATAAAAATGTGCCAGAATGTTAACGTCCCTACAAAACAAACCCAACGATAATATGAATGAAAGAATGAACCGTATGTAACATTGCAACAGACATAATGAAACCTGATAAATTGTATAAGGGCAGCAGCGTTGACCTTTGGCCCTGTATCCAGAATAAAAAGAGCCAAAGATCGTTACCCCAATGAAAAAGACACTGAAACACGTATGTAACATAGCAGCGATGGCGAGACATTGTAGCGTCTGTGACCAGAGAGTTTGCGCTGGACCGCGCGAGTGTTGCGAGCGGTTCTCAGTCAGTCAGTCAGTCAGTCAGTCAGTCGTTGCGAGTCTGTAGGTCTGTCTAGTTGAGGGCTGTACTCTGTCAGTAGTCGTCGCGTGCAGTACGCTAATAGTCGTCATGCAGAGCGGTCGGTCAGTAGTAGCAGCCGAGTGCGGTTGTGTGATGTAGGCGGTCGGCAACACTGGTCAAGATGGTGAATAAGGTATACTGTTAATTAATATAATCATTAGATAATGAACAATTTTATTTATTGTAATTATTCTCCAACAAGTTCCCCAATACTAATTTTTATTTCAAAAGCATTTTTCAAACATTTAATTGTTTATTGAACTAAAGAGTTCGTTGCACTTCACATTTCATTCCACGTCTTTGAAGAAAGATTGCACTAAAATCACAACAAAAAGAGAATATTATTATTTGCAATGCAGTTCCTCCAAGCGCTGCGCAACAAACAAGAGCAGAAATGTTGTGACATCCATTTATTCCGAGGTAAGACTTTTAATTCTGATTGTTTTGCACAGGGCCAAAGACCGATAGTTCGGTTTAATCGAAGTTTCTTGTCACTGAACGGACTTTAAATGTTGTGAAGAATTTATATTTGAGTCAGATTGCGAAATTCACATGTTTGTTGCCATTTTCAATACCTCTCATTGTGGGCGAGGTTACAATTAGCGCAATGTCCATTAGCATCCGTAAATAACATTGTCCATTATTTTAAATTTTGCGGGGAGGTTACAACACACAAAAAAAAACAAAAAAAAATTGCATTTGTATCCGCTCCTCAATTGTAGATACCCCTTACACAGCTGTGTGCAATGAATGAGTGCTGGCTGGTAATTAATTGCACTCCTTGGAGGGAAATGCCATAGGAAGTAGTCTTTAAAAAGTGAATGTTTTTCGTTAAAAGACAAAAGTTACGTTAGAAAAAAGTAATAGTGGGGCTTTTGTTGTTGAACAAAATAAGTACAATGAACATACGTTATCAGATTTGCGCAAAATGCAGCTTCACACTACCTTTTGATTATAACACAATATACTATACATCGTCCCGAACCGTGACCAGAGTCGCGAGACGAGCAGAGCACGCCGCCGACGCCCGCTCAGTACAACCGTCCACCCGCTACTACTGTCGACCGACTACTACCTCTCCCGACTCGCGCTACAATATATATAACAACTGTTCCTGGCGACCCGGTGCGTGCCACTACTGTCGTCTGGCGCGGTCCAAGCGCCGACTAGCAACGATAAATAACTCTCTGGTCAGACAGAGATGCTGTCATGCCTCGCCATCGCTCTGGTAATGAATACATACGTGTTGCAGCGTGCGTACCACCGGAACACGCAGTGGCGGAGCCAAAGACTGTGTTGTCGAGGTCGAGTGCGAGCGGGAAGAGAGGCAGCGTCGGCACGGAGATGCAAGCGAGCGCGAGACGCACGGGGGCTGCGGCGTGGCGCGTTTGCGGTCGGCGCCTTTGGTGGCAACGGCCGGGACAAGCAGCGGTGTATGGTGTGGTGCGGGGCGGACAGGGGCGGCGGTGGACGGGGAGGAGGCGGCGCGACGACGGCATGGGGGCGAAAACGGGACGGGGGACGGGGGACGGCGGATGTTGAGAGGCGTCACGCGCGGACAGGACGCAGACACAGAGACACACAGATTGGAAAGGGAGGGTGCGCGGTAATAGTTGGGAATGTGCGTACCGTGCGGGATGGGAGTGGGCGAGGAACACGGTCGTGGCCCCTGTTTTGGGTGCGTGTGATGACGTCGGTGTGTTGTGGGAAGGGAAGGTGCTGTGGCGGCGGCGCGTAATGGGCGTAGGCCGAAAAGAGAAAGGAACGTCGGCAGTGTGTTGGCAAGCGTCGGTTCGACTGCGACGTTGATGGGCAGGGCAGGGCAAGGTTAATGGTGGTAGGAGTAGGCGTGTGGGCGCAAAAAAATCTGCCGCTGCAGGCGGTGCCGTAACCGCCATGGCGGGAAGGAGAGAGGGCCAAAGAAAGAAAGAAAGAAAGAAAGAAAGAAAGAAAGAAAGAAAGAAGAAAACAAAAAAAAAAAAAAAGAAGGAGGGGGGGGGGGGGGCGAAAGTGGAGAGGCGGTGGTGTGAGAAGGGCGGGGGCGGAAGGAAGGCAGGAAGGACAAGAGGCGAGGCGACGGCTTGCTTTGTGTATCGGTCGGTCTCTGGCTATGCTTCGTTTTCTGCAGCAGGGTCGGTGCGCGGCGTGGCTCGCGGCAGTGGGAACGCCTGGCGGCTGGACGGCCAGCAATGCGGTTGGATGGGCGGCCACAGCACCGCACCTGTGCCCGAGGAGGAGACGCTGGCGGCGGGCCCTGAGGTGAGGCCGGCTCGGCTGGGGCTGGGGCTGGGGCTGTGGATGTGTAGGTGTGCGCCGCTGCTGCAACAACGAGTAAAACGCGAGAAGAAGGGATGGCGGTAGAGAGGAAAAAAAAAAAAAAAAAAAAAAGGTCGTGTTGTGTTGATGCGCAGGCAGACGCGTACAGAGAGACGAGCCCGGTCTGCAGCAGGGTGTGGCCGTGCCGAGTGCAGAGCAGCGGCGGCTCGGTTCGGTTCGGCCCGGCCCGGCGGGCCGCGCTGTTGTCGCGGACGTGAGCGCCCCCTGGCGGGTGGCCGGAGGCGGCGCGGCGTGTTGGACGTGTGGCTGGTGGCAGTGCACAATTTGCGAGTGGCTGGCGGTGTGGTGTGGCGGTTGGCGCGTCGGGCGGCGGAGAGAGAGAGGGAGGAGGAGAGGTATGTGTTGCGGGCGCCCTTTGCTGCGCTGCGTCGTTGCGTGTGCCGTACAGGGCGGGCGCTTGTCGACTGTGGGGCCGGTGTGGCGAATTGGCGTGAAACGGCTGCCGAGAGGTGTGTGGTAGCGAGCCGGTCGGTGTCAGTGCGAAGGGGAATGTGCGTGCGTTTGGCGGTTTCGGTGTGCTTTTTGCGGCGTGAGAGTGGGAATTAGTGGGGCCGGCTGTTGTGTTGGTTCCTTGTGTCTTGTGTCGCGTAGCTTGATGGCAACGTGGAAGGACGCCGGTTTCGTTTCGAGCCGTGCGTGTGGTTGTCGACGTTGACTGGTTGGCGTGTGGCGATGCACGTGCATGTGTGGGTCGCGAGTGCGTTTTTGGCTGGCTCTGTGTGTGTGTGTGTGTGTGTGTGTGTGTGTTTTGGGGGGGGAAGGGGGAGGCGGTGGTGAAAGTGCAGTCGTTGCCACGGGCGTCGTCGGGTGGGGCTGGGGCTGTGCGTCGTTGGCGGAAAGGTGGTAGGTTGCGCGTAAGCGAGCCCGTCGTTGACGGTGTCGCGTGAGTTGTGAATCGAGTGGGGCGCGGGGCGCGGGACAGGAGCAGCGTGCCGCTGCGTCGTGGTCGTCAGCAGAGGCTGTGCGTGTGCTTGTCCTTTTTGTGGGCGGTTCGTGCGAGGCGTTTTTGTTTTGTGTTGCCCTAGTTGTTAGTTTATTTTGTTTGTGTTTGTTATTGTGAGGCGACGACTGGTTGGTGGCGTGCGCGCGAAGCGGCGGTGTGCGCTTCCCGTGTCGTTTGTGTTTTTTTTTGTTTGTTTTTGTTTTTTGCACTGGGCCCCGGGGGGGGGGGGGGTGGGTGCGTGTGTGTCGATTGCCGGCTGGCGAAAGGAAAGGTGCGCCATCGGCGGGGTGGGTCGCCGGCACAAGTAGAGGCGGCGGCGTTGTTGCTGTTGTTGTTGTGTGGTGTTTGTTTTGTTCGGCTGTGTCGGCGAGCTGTGGTGCGGTGCGTGTGAATGGTGGTGCAAAAGTGCTGGCGTTGGGGCTGCGACTGCGACGGCGGCGAGCCGCGGGCGCGCCATTGATAGTGATGTTGTGAACAGCGGCTGTGTACGGTAGTGGTGTTGTTGTAGCACGACGTGCATCCGGGCCGGCGCGGAAAGCGCAGTTGCGGGCGGTTGCCCTTCGGTGCCAGCCATGTCGCGTGAGCGGCGGGTTGCTCTGGTGTCGACACGTGGTGCTCTGGGTTGTCGTGTGGTGCCCTTTGGCCGGTGGGGGTGGTTCGCGTGTGTCTCGTTCGCGCTCGGTATCTGGTCGTGGTCGTGCTGCTCCCCCGTCTGTCGGCGGTTTTCGACGTCGTCTGTACGTTTTTGTTCGTTTGCGGCGTGCCTGCCGACGTCGTCCCGTCGCGACCTTTCAACCGAAAGTGTGGCGCCCGAAGGTGAACGAACGTAACCCTGACCTCGGCGCTTTACGCTGAGCCGAGCGAACCGAACCTAACCTGTGGTGTGGCGAGGTGAGCTCAGCCTGTGGAGCCCCTAACGTCTACGTAAAGGTAAGCTGTCCGGCTCACGCCTCACGTTTGAACGCTTTTTGAACCTACGTTTGACGCTTCTTAACCTAGCACTGACCCCTTAACCTAACGTGTAACCTAACCGAACCTAACCTAACCTAACCTAACCTAACCTAACCTAACCTCTGACGCCTGACGTGTTTGAATGCTTAACCTAAGTTTGACGCTTAACCTAACCCAAGTCCCCTTAACCTAACCCACGTCCACCTAACCTAACCTAACCTAACCTAGACGTGTACACGTAATGTGTAACGCGTAACGTGTAAGGTCGGCTGTCGTGTGTGCTGACGGCAGATTGGGTTGGTCTGTAGATTCGGATTGCGGTTTGCCTCGGTCGAGGGGTTGGGTCGGAAGCGGCGAGGGGCGGCGGCGCCTGTTGCGCAGGCGGCGTCCGTTTGCGGCGGGCAATTGTTGAGAAACGGCTGTGAATGTTGGCGGGCGAGAGGAGGAGGACGGCGCGCGATGTGGCCCGACGGCTGCGGGCCGATCGGGAAACGGCGGGAGGGCGACGGAAGGCGATGGGGCGGCGGAGGCGCGTTTGCACGGCCGTCATCGCCGCACGCCTCGGCTTGTGTGGCTGTGGCGCCGGCCGCGCTGGCCGGGCTGCCGCGGCGACGGTGTGGGAGTTTTGCCGAAGGTTTGGCCATTGTGGCGGGTCGTCGGCTGGGGCTGTGGGGGCGGCATTTGGGCGGGGGCGGCGATTCTCGGCGGGCCGACCCAGGCTGTAGCGCGCGGTAGCTGCAGTTTGGCCGTGGTTTGCGGCGCTGCCGTGGCGACTGGTTGGCGACTGTGGTGTGGCTGTGTGTAGCCCCATCCTCGGTGGTTTGAAAGGCGCGGGCGGTTGTGGCGCAGGTTTGGGGCTGCTCCGCACAGGCTGTCGGACGTTGGGCGGTAGCAAGCGCGGGAGGCGCGGCGCGGCGGCGCGCAGAGTGGCGGCCGCTCTCTCGGCCGTCCGCGCCCGCCCGCGACACTGGCTGGGCCCTTGTGATTCTCTGCTCTGCTGTGCTGTGCTTGCGTGCCTGCCGTCCCGCTCGCTCTCGCTCTCGCTCTCGCTGTGTGTTAGGCGCGTCGTCGAAATGGCAGATCAGGCGGCTACGAACGAGACTGCTGCGGCACCCGCCGCCACCGGCACTACGAAGAAGGCCAAGTCTGCGTCGTCTGCGAAGAAGCCGCGCGCCAAGCCTGCGCACCCGCGCACCTCTGAGATGGTGACGGCCGCCATCAAGAGTCTGAAGGAGCGCGGCGGGTCGTCGCTGCAGGCGATCAAGAAGTACATAGCCGCGCACTACAAGCTGGACGCGGAGAAGCTGGCGCCGTTTATCAAGAAGTACCTCAAGTCGGCCGTCGTGGCGGGCGAGCTGGTGCAGACGAAGGGGAAGGGCGCGTCCGGCTCGTTCAAGCTTGCCGGCGCCGGCGGCGGGGGGGCGGCCGAGGGCGGCAAGGCTCGTGCTGGCGGTGCCAAGAAGAAGCGCGCCGCTCCGGCCAGCAAGGAGAAGAAGGGCGCCCGTGCGGCCGGCGCAAAGAAGGCTGGTGGCGTGAAGGCGGCGACCGGTCGGAAGGCGGGCGCCGCCAAGAAGGCGTCTGCGGCGTCGGCCGCTCCCGCGGGTGCGAAGAAGGCGGCTGCGGCCAAGCCGGCCAAGGCCAAGTCGCCGTCGAAGGCGAAGAAGGCCGCCAAGGTTCCGACGAAGAAGCCGAAGGCGCCGCGCGCCGAAGAAGGCGACGACGCCGTCTAAGGCGAAGGCTTCGCCCAAGAAGAAGAAGTAGAGTAGAGGAGAAAGAGATGGGAAAGGAAGGGTTTGGCGCTTGACTCCGTCGTCCCCACCGCCCGTCGTCGTCTAGTGGCGCGCAAGAGACGCGCGGCCCAAAACGGCCCTTCTCAGGGCCATCAAAGCACGTCGGGGAAGGTTTTGATTGTCGTGTTGCGTTTGGTGTGGGTGTGTGTCTGTCTGTCTGGCGTTTCTGTATGCCCGTGGGGATGCTGTTTGCGTGCCGTGGTGGTTGGATTGCGGGGGTCGGTGGCGGTGTGTGGGCGGCGGTAGCGGTAAGCGGTGTTGTTGCTGATGTCGTGGTTGATTGTCGCCGTGTTTGTTTTGTGGCGGCGGCCGACGGTTGGTTTTCTGTCACGTTGTTTTGTTTGAATACGTTGGTTGGCTTGCCTGCGTTCGTTCTTCTCGGATGTCTGTCGTGTCTGGTCTTTGTTTTGTTCCTTTGTGTGTGTGTTATGTTTTGCAACGGGGGGCACGTTGAGATGTGGGAAGGAGTCGGCGGGGGATTTCGGTGGCGTGTAGAGCGAGCGAGCGAGCCTGCCTGGCCGTTGGCCGTCGGAGTGGAGTGCGGGTTTTTTTTGTTTTTGATTTCGAAAAACGAAAGCGGCGGCCGGCCAGCCACCCGTGCGGTGTGACGTCGGCCGTTGGGTATTGTGCGCTTTGAGCGCCGGGGAGGGATGATGTGTGATTGTTGCGCGCTGCTAGCAGGCAGGCAGAGTGAGCGGGTGTGGCGGACGGACGGGAAGTGGTGGTTTTTGTTTTTTGGGTTGCGGGGCGAGAGGCAGGCGACCGACAAAGTTTGCTCGCGACGGAGAGATGTTAGTGGCCCTGAAAAGGGCCGTTTTTGTTTGTGCGGTGCGGTGCCGCGGCGCGGTTTAGGCGCGCTCGCCGCGGATGCGGCGCGCGAGCTGGATGTCCTTGGGCATGATGGTGACGCGCTTGGCGTGGATGGCGCACAGGTTGGTGTCTTCGAAGAGGCCGACGAGGTAGGCCTCGCTGGCCTCCTGCAGGGCCATGACTGCGGAGCTCTGGAAGCGCAGGTCGGTCTTGAAGTCCTGGGCGATCTCGCGCACTAGGCGCTGGAATGGCAGCTTGCGGATGAGCAGCTCTGTGCTCTTCTGGTAGCGCCTGATTTCTCGCAGGGCGACGGTGCCCGGCCTGTAGCGGTGGGGCTTCTTGACGCCTCCGGTGGCGGGCGCGCTCTTCCTCGCCGCCTTGGTGGCGAGCTGTTTGCGCGGCGCCTTTCCGCCGGTGGACTTGCGGGCCGTTTGCTTTGTGCGGGCCATGGCGGTAGCGGTAGCGGTAGCGGAGCGGCGTGCGTGGAGGTTAGGTGCGGCGCGGCGTCCGGTGCTGCCTTGACAACGGGCCCGCGCGCCTCCGTGCTGCGCTTATATGCCCTCGGTTGCGCGTGGTGGGGGGAGGGCGGGCCAGAGTCTATATAGGGGGGCGGCGGGCGCGCTGGGCGCAGACCGTAGCCGACTCGCGAGACGCTGCAGCTGCTGTTTGTGCACGTTTTGCTTTGCCCGAGGAAGGAAGGATGACAGGCCGCGGCAAGGGAGGAAAGGGGCTCGGCAAGGGCGGCGCCAAGCGGCACCGCAAGGTGTTGCGCGACAACATCCAGGGCATCACGAAGCCCGCCATCCGCCGCCTGGCTCGCAGGGGCGGCGTGAAGCGCATCTCTGGTCTGATCTACGAGGAGACCCGCGGGGTGCTGAAGGTGTTCCTGGAGAACGTGATCCGCGACGCGGTGACGTACACTGAGCACGCCAAGCGCAAGACTGTGACGGCCATGGACGTGGTGTACGCCCTGAAGAGGCAGGGGCGCACCCTGTACGGTTTCGGCGGTTAGGCTGCGTCGCAGCGGGCGCTGGCCTTCCCGCGGCCGTGCTTGTGGGTGGGAGAGACTAGAAAACGGCCCTTTTCAGGGCCACCACACTGTTCGGAAGTTGAAAAGTGCGAAAGAGTCTGTGTTGTTGCTGCGTGT